>NC_055978.1:20536793-20591793 GCF_018492685.1 Alosa sapidissima | reverse complement strand
CAAACACCCACTGCCCAATTACAAACACACTCATGCACACACATTGTACACACAAAGATGAACACACACACACACACACACACACACACACACACACACACGCAAGCAGTTGCACATGCACAGTCCATATGTACTGTGTGCACTATTAGGCTACTCAGCTATGAGTAGAGCAAGAGATAAAAAGAAAGGAGGAAGAAAGAGAGAGAGAGAGTTCTAGTCATTCCAAGTTGACTTACCGTTATTTCCTGACTTCTCACTGCACTGTAGCCTATATTTACTGCATTATAGTAGGCTGTTTATGTATTTTTATGTAACAAACTCAAGCATTTGTTCAACTTCATGCAGAGAGAGAATGAGAGAGCATGCAGACACTGGTTGCAAGGCGTGTCATTGTTGTTGGTAACTAGCCAACAAAGATTAGCTAATACACTAAGGCAAATCTTTGAAATACAAGGCCATGGAAATACAATGTTATTTTCTCTCACTTTTTTTAAAGAGAAAGGATGAAGGCATTGAGGCTAGGGGAGTTATCTGAGTTGGACAAGAGCATGTTATACTGGGACGCTGGTTAAAGTGTTTGCTTTAGAGAAGCTGCATTACAATGCTGAGTAAGGCTCAATGCTTCATTGATGTTTAAGCACAAAGACAATTTAAAGTCACAAACACAATGAACGTAAGGTAACTTTGGCCTTTTTAGTATTTTAGAGCTGCAAAATGTTGCCAAAATCAATATAGCCTATTGTTAGTCATGACTTCACTGTATGTACTTTTTAGCCAACCAATGTGTGAACCTAAAAATGGATGAATGTTAATATTGTAACCTATTTCTATTCTCTATTTCTGCAGGCAGACACACACACACACACACACACACACACACACACACACACACACAATCCTAATTCCGTTGCTCTGATCATATCTGCATCCTTAAACTTTACAGCTATGTTCTGGGGAGAGAAACAGTCTGATGCCACCGGCCATTCATGGTCCATAAACAACATATGCTGCAAACACTCGCAGCTACCTCCAGGGCGAGTTTAACCTTGAGGCTCTACAGCAGATGTTGGCGGGCAGACCGAGAGAGAGAGAGAGAGAGAGAGAGAGAGAGAGAGCAACAACACATCACATCACAACATCACAACAGCTTTCGTGAGCATGATTCACTTGGATGCGGTATTGTCTCTTTATTTTTTAAGCACGCAGCAGAGCAGAGCATGGATGTGCCGTGCCGCGCTGGCATGTGCAATGTTTTCATGCGGCGGATGGAGAGCGACAGGAGTAGTGCTGCGGTGGTTGTAATCATTAAGAGGGAATCAGTGGGCCCACGTTGTTTTAGGGCTGCCAGTTTTAAAAATTTCATGCCATGTTTCTGCCACAGACGGTGGACCCAAGCATGAAAGACACATGAAAAGTTAATGAAATTTCCCACCATGTTTAAAAAACACAGCCAGTCAGGTGTGACTGAACACTGACAACCTGACACAGAGAGAGAGAGAGAGAGAGAGAGAGAGAGATAAAGAGAAAGCAAGACGAAGCAGATGAAGGAGGATGGAAAATTCCACTGGGACTGCCCATACACAGTATTAACACTGAACACCACAAAATTGATGTTCAGTAGAGCAGAAACTCCATATTTTGTCTTGTCTTTGGGCGTTCCATTTTTTGTATAGGACAGTGAAGAGTGAGACAGGAAGTAAGAGGGGGAAAGAGATGGGGTGGGATCGGGAAATGACCGCAGGTTGGATTCGAACCTGGGTCCCCGTGGGCAGAGGTGGAAAGTAACGAAATACATTTACTCATTTTACTGTATTGAGTAGTTTTTTTGTGTATTTTGTATTTTTTAAGTAGTTTTTCAAATTAGTACTTTTATTTTTACTTGATTACGTTTTGAGTGAAGTATTGTACTTTGCTACATCACAAATCCCATGCGTTACTGAGTAAAAAAAAAAAAAGTTAAGACTAACGACAACCGAAAGGAAGGGAGGAAATTGTGCCCGGTGTTACATGGCACCTGGCTCCCATGTTAACTGGCTGCGTTGATGACGTTTCATGATTGATGACGAGTCTTTGCCAGATGTGGCCGCTTGCAGATTTGTCACTTTCTGATATAGGCCTACTAGAGACGCACACAAATATGCATGACATGTTTAAAAGTCAAAATTGTATGTAGTACCATGAATATGCAACAGGGGTGTAAAGATTAACCGATACGTATCGGTATCCGTTTTTAACGTGTAAGATACGGCTACACCGATACATGAAGCCCGTATCGGAAAAAAAAACTGAAATGAACCGATCGTTATATCGATTTACTTGTTATGAATTGGTGAACAACCTTTTCTGCTCGCTCAGACTGTCAATTACGTTCCAAGCAGCACGTTCATCCCACTTCCGTTTTTAAAACTATATGTGGTACGGAATTGTGGGTACTGCAGTTCGTTTTTGGTTACATTCACTGCCCAAAGTTGTCAAATGACCTCATTGCCCATACATCTACTGCAACTTAAGCATGTAGCAACTTAAGCATGTAACAACTCGGTCGGCTTTTGTACTGTAGCCTATATTTACTGCATTATAGTAGGCTGTTTATGTATTTCTATGTAACAAACAAACTCAAGCATTTGTTAAACTTCATGCAGAGAGAGAATGAGAGAGCTTGCAGGCACTGGTTGCAAGGCGTGTCATTGTTGTTGGTAACTAGCCAACAAAGATTAGCTAATACACTAAGGCAAATTTTTTCGAAATCCAGCGCAAAATTAAACACTTGTAGCATTCCTACAAGCATTCCTGCAGCAACGATAGTCTGTAGAGTAGCCTTACCTTTGATGAAGGGATTTCCTTAATGTTAAATAATAATTTGGCACTTGCTGCTAAAACGATGCACAAATTATTAGCCAATGATTTTGTTCATATTCACTCAGACTTGTGGCATTATATGTTTCTACATTAGGTCTACTGTTGGAACAAAATAAGCCCAGAGAGTTCATTGATTTGTAGGCCTATTTTATTCTTGTAGGGTAGGCTATATGAGAAAAGGCCAAGAGTTTCTTAAGCACTTTTATTTCGGTATTGTCTTACCTCAGCAAGGCTACAGCTCCATGAAAACAATCAGATATAACTCTATAAAATCTGTAAAGTCTATAAAAATGTATTTTTATGTTGTATTTGGCTGCTGTGTTTAAATGAAATGTATTAAATTGTATGAAATGACTATTATTTTTTCATTTCAATACAGTATATGAAACAAACCTCAGTTTAGATAATCATATTTGCCCAATTGACAACAATGACCATGATAATTGATAATATTAAATGAATGTGCACCATGAGCAAATGATAAAAAATCTTTCAGAATGCTTTCCATTCTTGAACTGCATCGAATTGCATCGAATCGCATTGCATCGAATCATACAGAATTGTTTTTTATAAACATGTATCTTTTCTTGTATCGAATCGTGCCCATGTATCTAGATGCGAATCGCATCGTCTTTTACATGAGAGATTCATACCCCTAATATGCAACCAAAAAAACAAACACCTAAACTCCACATGGGTATCAAACCACGAATAATTAATTGGCCTGGTTGCTTGGTAATCAGACGTCTATCCACTTGCGCCACGAACCAGCTGACGACACTAATAGAAATTGACTTTAGTTGTATGATGAAAAGAAGTCAGCTAACGTTATTATAATTGTAACAAGTTAACATAGCTGTTCATGTTATCTGGCTACCGTTGCCCAAGCCATTTAGTAGGCCTTCACAGTATCATGGTTAAGTTTTACAAACGTTTCACAGAGGCTGTGGCCGCCTCCACCTGAAGTGTCTGTAGAGCCACATGAACGTCAGCAAATAAATAAAAATGTGTTCTTTTAAGAATTCAGTTCATGAAACACAGGCATTGAAACGCAAACTGCAATGCAGGAGAAGTCTATAACGTGTCCATATTTTACACAAAATTTGCGCACATGCAGGGAGAGTCAAAACTCTTAGGCTTATAGGCTATTAACGTTAATGTTGCTGACATGTAAACATGGTTTTGATGTTGTTTTGATACTTTATTTTCTAATTCACAAGTTGGGTGCTTCTCCTGTGGCGCAACAGGTTAAATTGCTACAATCATCAGCTGACTTCTTCTAATTGTATAGACCAAGTCAAGTAAATTTCACTATGACTTATCAGCTGGTTCGTGTCACAAATACGTAGATTAATGGTTATCATTTAAAGGAGAATTCCGGTGTGATATTGACCTAAAGTGTGTTGAAACATGATACTGAGTGTGAACGTATGTTTCATAGCCCATCTCAGCTTGTCCCCTGCACTCCAAAATCTGGCGCTAGTTAGCCGATGCTACCAACAGCTTTTTCAATGGTGGTGCTTCGGCATCGGGCTAGCCATGCAAATAAATCACTGTTTTACACCATTTACGAGGCTCAATGTATCTCCACACTTCATTGGTAGACTTCCGAGGGCCCTGACATTTAAAACGAGACATTGAGAACTTTGAAAAAGCACTGGTAGTTTACTTACAAGACGATTTATACAGACAGTATCTTCACAAAGTTTAGCGTTTGCAGCCATCTTGAATTTAGTCACGATAAGTCGAGCGACGAGTAAGAATGAACAGGTATGATAAGGGATCAGATTCCAAAAATAATTCAGTGGAAATGCATGGATTCCAGTTTCTTCTTTTTTACTAAATTGATACATATTTTCTTGTGCTTTTCTGTAAATGGGTGTGGATAAAACCTTGTGCTACATGGATTAATATTAATATAATACTTCTAACTTGTTATTTTTATACTGTATTTTCTTTTACCCACACCCACACACACACACACACACATAACACACACACACACACACATTTTTCTCGGTTCTCATTACCTCCCTCCTCTGTTGGCATTGAGCATTTCAAAACAACGACATCAAAAAAAAGAAAATGAATTTAATTACAGGGAGGACATTCTGCGCCACCTTACGTGTCTCATAAACAAACGTCTAGGCATCAGCAACGGCAATGTGTTAATTTATATTAATTACAGTAATTGCAAGTGTCTGATGGAGAGTACATCTGCGATTGCACAGTATCATTTAGCTTCCCTCACTTAGCGCACTTTGTGGCGAAAGTGAAGAGACAAACAGAAGCAAGCTGCTTGCGTCAATCCCACCATTAGCAACGCGGAAACTCCGCCTTTAACAAACACTGCAACCCATTAGCAAGTTTTTTTTTTGCTTGGGGGGCGTGGGGGGAGGGAGGGGGGTTGCTTGTGAACTAGAGCACTCGACACAGTGCCCACGGCAGCTTCCCACCGTTGGAGCATGTCAATTATGAGAAAGCAAAGCATGTCACATTTATTTACAAGGTGTCGTTTTCAGAAAAAATGGAAAATATCGATGCCATGTTGGGTTGTTTAGTTCCAACCAAAACATTTCTTGGAAAACATTTCTTGGAATTAACACACCAAAACATTTCTTGGAATTAACACACTTTTTTAACACACTTTTTAGTGTTTTAATCGGAAGTAGGGGTTGTATAGTAAACTCCAGAGTCGAGGGGATGTGTGTGTGTGTGTGTGGGGGGGGGGGCAGAAGTTTATCAGTAGGAGCAGGGAAATACAAGCGTTTAAATGGTGTGTGTATGTTTCTGCTTGTTAACCAGCACGGCTGGAGGTGGCATGACTCACCAGTGTGTGTGTGTGTGTGTGTGTGTGTGTGTGTGTGTGTGTGTGTTGTGTGTTGGAACGAACAGTGTGTCAGGCAGGGAGGCACACTCGGAGGGTGGGGAGGTTGGTGCATCTGCCATCCCATGCTGGTGTGGGAAATGTGTTATTACACACAAATGGGGGTGCATGTGTGTGTCTGTGTGTGTGTGTGTGTGTGTGTGTGGGGGGGGGGGGGGGGGGGGGGGTTATAGGAAGCAAAGGGCTGGTGGAGATAAGTAAACAACTTCAGTAGTGGCAACACTGGGGATCTTTTGATATAAGATGCACATGATGAGAGAGGGACACAGAGGGAGAAAGAGAAAAAAAGGGAAAGATAAATTCTTTGAGATTCATCATCTTTTTAATGTGCATGCTTTCCAAAGAAAGCCTTTTCTCCTTTCTTTATGCATTATCTTGATGATCAGAGAATGTCTTTTAGCATCTTTGTTGTTTTCTGTGCTGTTTTGATGGTGATTCTTTGGGCTTTGTCACTTTTGTCTTTGTTGAATTTTTGATAAACGAACTGACTGAGGCTGAATAAGAGGGGGTGGGTGATACGCTTCAGATCCACCAGCCCAATACGCGTGAAATCACTGTTTAAATGCTGTCTGATAGATGAGTCCTGCTCACACACAGACACACACACACACACACAGCCTCTCTGTCTTTCTCTGACTTAGAAACACAAACACACGCAAACGCACACACACACACACACACACACACCCTCTCTGACACAAACACACATATGCACACGCACACACACACAGCCTCTCTTTCTCTGACACAGAGACACACACAAACACACACACAGTCTCTCTCTATCTCTCTCTCTCTCTCTCTCTCTCTCTCTCACACACACACACACACACACACTCAGAAACAGACAGAGCTATAACATCTCTCCATCTCTCCTCCATCTCCTAGAGTGTGTGCAGCGTGCCGCTGTTGGTCCACTGGGTGGTCAGTAAACACCATATTGATAACTGAAATCTCTCAGGATCCCTGTATCGTTCCTGTCTTATGCTGACTCCTGACTTTCCAGTTGCTGTGATTGTAATTGGTCTTTTACGGTGGAGGTGAGGGGGCAGGTGGGAGGGTTAAGGTAACTCAATTCGCCTTGACACACCAACAATAAAGTTTGACAATACTGTATGAGCCACAGAGGGATAATACACATACACAACACACATTTTAATACCACACCGTAGGCAAGATGGATCCAGAAGGCACACATACGATATGTGATCATCTTAAACGCACACAATGTAAAAACAACACTGTTGCTTGGTCAAACACACACACACACACACACACACACACACACACACTATACACATACAGTACATGCACACACAATACGGGACATGACGCTTAGTAGTGTAAGAAGGGACATGACGACCAGTAGAAGGTATAAAAGTGAATTGATGACCTACTTCCTGTAAAATGTTATGGGCAACACATTACCTTTGATGCCTGTCCATCACCAAGTGACATGTCAATTCTTCAGCTCCTAAAGCATTCTGACGCATAGCAAAACAAGGTCTCTGGCATTATCAGATTGGGATGTTTGGATGTTTCTATGGTGCCGGTGGCCTGCTGCAAGTCACTGGCTTGTGTCAATCTCCATTTTGTGAGTGTGTGTGTATGTGTGTGTGTGTGTGTGTGTGTGTGTGTGCGTGCGTGCATGCATGTTTGTGTGTGCGCACGTGTGTGTGTGTGTGTGTGTGTGTGTGTGTGGTGATGGTGAGCTGATTTACAGAGCTTTTGGGGAAAAAGTGGGCTGCAAATGTTTCACTTGTAGTTGGAATCTAGGTCATTATCTTATTGCGTTGACATAAATTGAGTAAAGTGGGTCTTCACTCATAATTTCTAATTGGTAACAGATGCCCAGGGCTCACACAGCAATCCATTCATCTGTGCCTAACAGAGTGCAGGAATCATCTTCGGGCTATTGATTTTTACACATGAGCAATGGACGACCAACATGCCTGTGACAGCCTAACACGATCTGTTTATATAAAATAAAATAAAGACGCTTTTCACTTGCGGACCATGTAACGCTGGACGTCTGAAAGCTGTGTGTGGATGGAGAAGAAGGAGAAATAAATATGTGGAGCCAGTGTCAAGCAGGCCTCCAACGCAGCAGGGGAATGAGAAAACTGTATGTATGGCTGTATTGATGCTGAGGGACATTTTCACATCAAGGCTTACATCAAATGCCACATAAAAAATCACCCTGAGCTATTGTGCTCGATTGATTCAATTCAGTTCAACTCACTTCTATTCTGCTCTGTTGTATGGTATTGCATTCAATTTTAATTTGTTACATTACACTCTAAAAGAAACATATACTAAAACTTTATACAAACATAATAGATATGGTCAGATGATGTAGTTATAGTTTGTCATTTGTCATTTAGCAATTTGTCAGTAGTCATTTGGTACCATATTTACCTTGAACATTGCATGTTCTTACTAAACAGCAAAATATGTTCAATTGGCACACATTGTGATATGTCATTACCACTAATGCAAGACAAAATTTGATGTTCAATTAACATTCAATTGCACATTGTGGCAATCGGCATTAGTGTTGCCACTAATTTCAGTAATCTAAAGGCTCCTGCAGACAGCCTGCGTGGCGTGTTCGTTTTCATTTCAGCTCCCATGTTAACAAGTTAGAGGTTGCACACTGCCTGCGTGACACGCATGTCTTGCTACGTTTTACAAAATATAAGGGCACAAACCCTGAACTGCCTTCTATGAGTTAGCTGCCCCATTTTGGATGCTTTTTTTTCGCGAGCAACCTGGGGCACACAGCCGGATTTAAGCCATGAACAGCTGCACCTCGGAGCGGAAGTCGAGCGAGTTGACAATTGAGCTAAAATCCCTCGGGATGCTCGCGAAAAAAACCCTAACTTTAGTAAGCAATGTCTAAACGTCTCTCTTTAGCACCCCCGCTGGCTAGTTTGCACCTCAGAAACGTACCTGGTGGTACGTTTGGCTGGGTTTCGAAAACGTTCCCAGGGGAACGTTCGCTAATGAGACCAGGTTGGCCCTAACACATATGCATTGAGAGCTAGCCTATATCAATTAGTCCCCTCTCAGACTTTCTCCTATATAAAGTCACTCAATTCTGCACCTCATAATTGCTATGCGCACGAGGAGGCCAAAAGCGGGGGGTTAAAATAACAAAAAGAAAATAAAAAGCCTTTGTTTACTGAGCAGCAAACCCCGAGATCAATTCCTTTCCCACTCTTGGCCCTTTGATAATTGCCAGGAGTAGATGTGTGTTTACACTTGCGATTGTGGCAGCTTAGGGCTAGCTTTGAAGGGCCGGGGGAAAGGCTGGGGATGGAGGTGGTGGTGGGGTGGGGTGGGGTTTAGGGAGTGGGTGAGTAAGCTCGAATGAAAAACAGACAGACCTTATGCAAGGCCAGATATAAACTCGGGAAAAATCGTTACAGTTTTGTGAAAAAGAGAGAAAAACAACAACAAAAAAAACCCCAAATAAAACAGGTTTAAATGGAATAGATAAAGCCCCTTCAAAGTGTCCGATTCCATAAAGTTTGTGATGGAGGTGATTAGTGGCTGGGAGAAGAAACCCCTCAGGAGATCCATATGGACTTATATAAGATACGCACTATGAGTCTATTATATGCGCTGTGTTACACTCTCAAGGGTTGACCTCTCGTAAATGGGAAGGCACAGTCGAGGTGGTCATACGAGAGCGATACACTTGGCTTCCGAACAGCTACGTTTGTGTGTTACCCTGGCCACTTACACTGACATAAAATGTTGTTTTTTTATGTTCCTTGAATGTGCAAGCGAAAAGCCAAACTGCTAACATGCAAATCTGGCCTGGAGTGTAAGTGCATACACGCAGTGTGTGTGTGTGTGTGTGTGTGTGTGTGTGTGTGTGTGTGTGAAATGTTATTATCGAATCATCCATTTCTCATGGAGGTCGAGTAGCCCAAGCCTTCGCTCTCCCCCTACCCTTGAGATATCATGGCCGCCAGGTTGTTTATGAGGGTCGGCCATAACATGAGAGGAGAGAAGGAGGGAGAGAGAGAGGGAGAGAGAGAGAGAGGGGGGAAGAATGATTAGCAATGAAGCAGCACACCAGGGAAAGAGAGCGGTGAGGGGTACACAATCTCAGGAATGATGCCTTCAAATGACACCTCCACCACACACACACACACACACACACACACACACACAGACACACACACACACACACACACATCATCCACCACACCTCCCCGAATTGTGCCCGAATTTATGTCCTCTGTGACGGTGAATATACTACCGGCGAGAGAAATAGGGGCCCCATTACAATTTTCACCTTTCCTTCCTACCACCTTATCCTCTTCAGAACACACTCCCAGTTCTCAAACTCACAGCGCAGTGCTGAGAGCAATGGGGAATACACACAGGATGATAGATGATAGAGAGAAAATAGCAGATTGACGACATGCGACATGGAAATGGAAAAGAGAAAGAAGAACGGAAAGCCATGAGGGACAGACAGACAGACACACTGGCACCTGCTCTCTCATCATTGGCACACCAGGTATGCCATTGTTGTCTTTTGGCTACCATCCTTACAGCAGAGCACTGCAGGTACATGGTGTGTTCTAGCTCATTGTTATACCTAAATGCAGAAAATTGTGCCGTGTCCAAACCATATCAAGAACACTATGACATCGCATAAAGTCTGGAGTTTGCTCTCAACACTTTAGGGCATTCAGTATAGGATCACATGTACAGTATTACTGCAATAGAATCCCATTACATATCCACTGCTCCCTTTTCTCCATATTGTTACTTATAAACATTATATCAGGTGTCTGTACATTGAAACTGTGTAGTGGTTAAGGAGCTGGCCATGCAGTAGCCAGAAAAAGTTGTGGACCCGGCCGCCACCGTTATGCCCTTGAGCAAGGCACGTACCCTGAGTTGCTCCGGGAGATTGGCCCTTGTAATAATATGTACAGTAAGTTGCTTCGAATAGAAGCATCAGCCAGATAAATAAATTAAGACAAGACAAAAATCATACATATTCTTGCAGGTTGCATATAGGCTTCTGTCATACATTGTTCTGAGTACAATTCCAGTACAATTCAACCTTACTAATGTATCATCTTTCTTTACACCTTTAGTGCAGATTTTCACCATTGAATTTTGTGAACAACTTTTTATTTGGAAATACGACAAGTGACCCTAGAAATAAAAGCAGTAGTCATGGACAGAGATGCTCTCAATATATGGGTATGGGTATGGCTTATGATATGACACTAACAGGGTTTTACGAGACAGGCTAGCAAAGCTAACCCCATACAATTGGTGGTTCAGTCATTGACCCCCCCCCCCTCCTACACTCCCTTCCCCCCTTCCTCTCTTCAGGACGCCCTGTACAATAAGAATGCCCTTGAAGTGATTTCAAGGGTAAAAAACTGAACATCTAATCCTCGGATGATGCCATGACCCTGTGGAAGAATTAGAGCTGTCTATCCATCAAATCCATTATAAGCTGTTCTGTTTCATTTCTTGGTGTTACAATTATTTCCCTTTAGCCTCCTAGCCTCTTCCATCCAACACACATTTTGTCACTAGGGATGGCACAATACCACTTTTTCATGCCCAATAGTGATAGTGATATCACAACCTTGAGTGTAAGATAGGAATAAGCTTTGCGTCGTGGTAAGAATACGCTTTGCGCTGCGTTTCTGATCGTCGAAATAGGGCCCAGAGAGTCAGGGCAGGTGACTCTCAGGAAAAGAGACCTCATTTCTCTCAGGACAACATATGAATATGCCACATAGAAAGTAATAGTAGCCTAATGAGCCTTCTGTTGGCTAAATTATTTCTCTTTTCCTGTTTTCTTTCCTCTGACATTAATGTCTCTGTTTCGTTATATTACTACAGCCCCGACGATGTGGATTATAAAAATAAATAATAAAATCTAAAATGCGCCCTCTGTCCCTGTACTCTGCAGTCGGCCCCATGTTAAGGTCAAACTTCAACAACCTTTTCTTTGAATTGAGGCCTCATGCATGATCACTGAAGAGAAGCTTGTATTGGTATCTCCATTGTTATGGTTCAGCAATTGTTCACTCCACTGATAATTCATCACTCTTGAAAGTAAAATGTTGTGACTTGTGTAACCATGGTTACTTCCTGAGTGTTATTGATGATTTGGCGACACACAACCATTCTGTTGAGACCAATGTTTTCCACACAGTAACCTTCTACTGATTATAAGCTCCACTATCCACTAAGATCCACTATAATGTGCCTGCCTGGATGTGGGTGAACTAGCAATTGTGCACCTTTGGTGAAATACAAACAGACAGAGAGAGATAGAGAGAGAGAGAAAGACTGTACACTGCACAGTCTGTTCTAACTAGGACACCTAATTTAGTTAAGTGTCAGTTCCTTAGAAAATGTCACCTCACTTTCGGTAATTAACAAGGAGCCCTACGGTCAAAACAGTGGTGCATGTTTGTCTGTATTGTTTAGATGTGCGTGTTCTTTGTGTATGGGCAAGCCTGCACAGTGTCAACATGTGTAAGAATAGCAAATTAGTGTCACTCTGTGTGTACTTATGTGTGAGTTTGTGTCTTAGAATAAATAAGGTTCTATCTGACATTTTTGTCAAAATGGAGTTATTTACATATTTTTATTTTTTGAAAGTTTCTTAAGTTCAGATGAGGTGTTTCTTAAAGTTGTGTACATTTTTGGACTTTATATCAAAAAGAACTTGTTCCATTTACCATGTAACTCTATGGAATTCTAAAACTTTGAAGCTCAATATCTCAGAACTACTCAAAACACAGATAGAACCTTATTATTCTAAGGTAGCGTAATGTCTATGTCTACACAAGTGTACAAGGAGCGTGTGTGTGTGTGCATTTTAGTGACGTGTTTATGTACTGTATGTTCTCAGGCAGTGGTGGAGGAAGTACTGAAACTCAGTACTTAAGTAAAAGTACAAATACACAGAGAAATATTTACTTTAGTAAAAGTAAAAGTACCACAATGACAACCCTACTTAAGTAAAAGTAAAAAGTACCTGCTTTTAAATGTACTTTAAGTATTAAAAGTAAAAGTATTTGCATAATGATTTATTCTCTTAATATACAGTATATATTCTAAAAGGAAAAATCAGTATGAGCTGTGGCATTTTAATTAAGCTAGTTTTAGGTTATACTCGACTAGATAGTTTTAAGTTAATGCAATTGTGCTTACCATCTGTGGCCCAGTTTACATTCTGACCTACAATTCTAGAGACTGTAATTCTGGTTATCTACTAGGGTGATCTGCTGAGTAATATCATTCAGCAAAACACGAGAGCCTGAAGTTTAACGGGGTAGACAAGGGAAACGTCGGGTGGATCGTAATGCCAATTATGCTGATTGAACAGAAAAGTTGCTGAGAAAGGTGTCTTTATGATTAAGTTCAGTTTCACTTGCGCAGACGCATAGACATTGAATGAGCGCTCACGTTACTACACCCCAATTGTAGACTATGCATCTTTATTTAATCACACACAATTAAGGAATATTTCCTAATCTGGAAAATGTTACGTTTTTTCCGGCCACCGGTTCATTAATAGTCTACCATTCATTTGTGCCGCAAATGATCAGACGTGTGACAGAAGCACAGCCTGTAACTTCGCTGATCCGCGGATAGCAATCTCATCGGAGAGGAGGCCCTAACGCTGCAGATAACAGACAGAGAAAGGCACAGAACACAGTTACATGTACAGTGTAGCCATGGGTCTGGTGAATATAGCCTACCGAATGCAGATGGCTACAAGCTCACGCTTTGCCTGGTCTAGACTAGAAGCTTATGTTTCTAAGAATGCACGTAGCGCTCCAGAATCTTTGGTAGCAACCCCCCGGTAAAACAAACGTGTTTGTCAGAGAGAAAAAAAAAAACTGATCATAAAATGTATCGTAAAAAGGAACGATGGTGTTGTAGAAATGTAGCGGAGTAAAAGTACAGATAATTGCTGTAAAATGTAACGAAGTAAAAGTCAAAAATATGCACTATAAATTTTACTTAAGTAAAGTACAAATACATGGAAAATTTACTTAAGTACAGTAACAAAGTATTTGTACTTCGTTACATTCCACCACTGTTCTCAGGAGTGTGGTAGGGAATGTTCTGGTGTTAGTATGTTAGTATGTTGTGTGTGTATGTGTGGGGTATGTTTAGTTGTGTGTATTTATGTGTGACTTTTTACTTGGAGTACATGTGCATGTGTGTGTGTGTGTGTGTGTGTGTGTGTGTGTGTGTATGCGTGTGTGTGTGTGTGTGTGTGTGTGTGTGTGTGTGTGTTTGCATGTGTGAGGATGCTTGTATGTGTGTGTGCATGCACGTGGGTGCGTGAGTGGGAGAAAAGGCTCAGAGCTACCTTTCAGGCCAGTGAACACAAAGTGGCCAATGAGTAGAGTCGACCTTTCATGAAATGCACAATAAAATCTCTAAATGGCATTTCAAGGCTGCTAAACCTGGGAAAATGGCCTGTAATCTCCCTCATACTAAAACTCTTTGTCCCTCATCACTTAGCCATGTTTCGAGTCGGCCTGCAAAAAAAAATAAAACAAGGTCCTGGGGCTTTGGGCGGTCTGAACTGAGCAAATGCTACATCGGAGGAGAAAAACACAAATGCCAAATGGCTTTGATGCTTTCTGCTCTAGTTTCCTCGTAAGTTCAGATGAACGGAATGTCACAGACAATCTAGTTGTGCTTGTAATATAAATATATGCACAATCAATTTGAAATGCACTACACGTTTTCTTTTGCAAGTGGGAGCATATTTGCCGAAACGCGGTAAATGTCAAAGGGGATACAGTTTTTTGAAATAATATGATTGCATTATTGTGAGCTTCCTATGTGAAAGATAAAAAACAAGGAAAACAAGTCAAGTTCATATTAGATGTGACTGACTTTCATGTATGAAATATGTTCAAACAGAAAAAACAAGAGTCTGTATTATTTATTATTATTATTAGAAAAGACTTACAGTCCCGATTTACATTGAACATACAAACCACAAACTACAGCATGACATTCATGACATTTTAAGGGTAGATTATGGTGGAACCAGAGCCTTAAGATGGTCTTTTCCACTGCTGTGAGCCCTGGCAGGAGTAGTCTACAATGGTTGAGAGTGAATGATAGCTGTGAGTCATCACTTAGAAGGGAGGGACTGGGTCGTATGTCAACATCCAGTTGTGATGACAGTATAGAAAACACATCATTCCAGAAGCGTCTGATTGGGGTGCACTTCCAAAATGTGCATTGTTGTGCCAAGTGCCTGATCTTTCTCTTTTTCTGTTCTTGACCTTAGCCATGCATGTGCATTCATCACTGACATCGGTGCTACTGAAAGATAGCCTTCCATCCAGGAGCGTGCCTATGTTCCCACAGCCCTAACCCTAACCTAACCCTAGAAATGTGTGAACATAGGGCTGCGTGAACATACATTAGGGCTGACCCCTTCCATCTGGTAGATGCACAAGCTGCACTAACAAAGCCTGGTTAGGTGCTGTATTGACCATGCTGCTTGTCTCTCACTTATTCTGTGAGAGATCCGCGAGATCCGCGCTGCAATCGAGTTCCTGCTTAGCTGCCATAACGTTACTGTTAGCTGTGTGGTGCCTGGATTGGGAGATTGCTGAGGAACTCAAACTGAGCACTAACGGTGACCCGATCCATGAGCTGTGATCTGCGGCCTGACTTTTCAGCGTCTGCCTGGAGAAAGTGTGGAGGACAGCTGACCTGTGCTTCCGCCACTCTCTACCAAATGTTTTATGTTTGTGCTTTTCACATAACACGAGTCGTCATAACTGCCTAATGCCCTTGTGTTGCTAAGCCTATTTGTTTGTTTACTTTTACTGTAATGTTAAGAAATAATTTGTGTTGAAATAATTATTATTGTTATTATTATTATTTTATTATTATTCATTTTATTATTAGTAGTATTAAAATAATTGTATTATTATTAGTATTAAAATAATTTTATTATTATTATTATTATTATTATTTTTTTTTTATTATTTTTTATTATTTTATTTCATGTTTTACTTTTTATTATTTGTTAATTTGTTTGTAGTCTGTCTTGTATGTCTTGGTGTCACGGGTACGCTGACAGTTACTTCGCTCCGTCCGGCATCTTTTGTCTTGTGTGTCAATGTCTTGTATGTGGAGCGCTTTGTTTTGCACTATGTGCATGAAAAATGTGCTATATAAGTAAAATCAGAATCAGAATAATTTATTTGTCATTGTAAAACATTGTAAAACATTGTCACAACAAAACACACACACACACACATACAGTACACACACACAGTTCTCACCTCACCAGTCTCCTCTATGATCTCCGATGCAGTACTTAGACAGGAGAGAGTATCCATGATTGCAATGATGATGTAAGACACAGCTGTATGCATGAGCAGTACCTTATACCTCAAGGGAACATTATGAGCACAGAGCGCATCTTTCCAAGATCTTGAAAACTGAGATTCTTTTATTATTGAGCTATAATGTGGGTCATAGTTTGACGTCACTTTATGCCTTGTATCTTAATGTATGTAAAGTTATAAATTATGTATACTTTCTACAAGCTACAGGCTATGAATTATGTCTCTGTTCCATTTTATTATATGCATGAAAAATGCTGCATGTGCTGCCTATTTGAATAAAAATGGCCACAAATGGAGAACTGTGTTCATCAAACAAGAACACTTACTTAAATCTCTCCTGTGGTCATGGTAACCATCCACATATGCAACCACAGACAGAAAGACAGACACACACACACTCACACACACATGCACGTATGCACGCACACACACACACACACACACACACACACACACACACACTTTAGCATTGCCCATGCGGCTTAAATGATTGCAAAAGACATGTTGGGGTGAGTTTAACAAGTGTCAATTCATGTGCATATTATTCAGGCCTATAGCCTACTAGATGGCTAGTTGCCAAGGCTACATGAAAAGACCAAACTACCAAAATGTACATATTTTATTTTCACAATTTCTATCTACTGTAGGCCTTCCTTATTTGAGTAGACATTATTGAACATATTAATCTGTATTTAAGTAGGCTAAAGGGCTTCGTGAAATGACTTTTTGCAGGTTGGGATGTCTGCAACCAGACACACACACACAACCACAGACACACATAGACTCAGAAGTGAACATACTCTGTCACCCTATCAGTATAAATCAGACTAGAAGAAAAAGTGACATGTGAAAGCATGTCTTTTCTTTTTTTCCCATTATCTTCTTTCTGTCTTCTTACTTTCTGAAGTCGGGCCATCTGTGTGTGTTTTTTGACAAACATCGGCATGGAGAGAGGGTGGTCAGGGTGAGCGGACCTGTCATTCCGAGCTACGAGAGACACACTGAGAGACGTCCACGTCGGCCCTCGGGGTGGGGGGGTGGTGGAAGCAGACGACTGGACACTCAATATTTCATCAGTCATCATCTAGTGATATCATCCCCCTCGCCCGCTGGCGCCTGTCCGCTTCTGTCGCGGAGCGGAGTGACCGGCCGGCGGACCCGTCGCAGCAGCACAGTGGACGACCAGCCGACAGCCACAGGGAGGCTGTCTGTCTCGACTCCCTTAAAGAAGACAAAGTGAAACGGATGGAGGGGACGTGAAGGGAGGCGACGGCCTCCTGGAGGAGGGACGGGGTCTGTTGCGGTCAGACGGACGAACGGACGGGTTTATTGCAAATGCTTTCCAGTCCTCTGCCTGGTGACTGACTGAAATGAATGTGAAGTCATATAAGACCTTGGGTTGTGTGGTGATGATTGCATCAAAGTTACAGGCAACGTTCTGATGTTGTTAGCACAAACAATAACATAACATAATATAACATAACATAACATAACATAACAACATAACATAACGGATGTGATTAGACCTGTTTTCTTGTGTAGCCTTCTGACGTTCGGCATAAACAATATTGACAGTATACAGTAGTAGAGTATATAGTAAGTAGATAGAGGTGTTTTGTCTCACTGAAGGGGACAGGTCCATTACAATCAGACGGAAATCAAATCAAATGATTTGGAACGTTTTGAGGATGCTTTTATCTTTAAAAATTACAGTGTATTGAGGCTTGATATTTATCTTAAACCTCAAATCTGATATTGTTAGCGATGTTGGCAATCTACAAGATGAACTACAGGACCTACCATAGTATAAGGTAAACTTAAGTATCATGTACACTATTGTTTTGTGATGTGTATTGACCATGTTAGGATTAAAAATAACATCCTAAAACCCCTTATATATTCTCAAATTATTATGACATACATAATTTATATATTATTAATTGTGTACCAAAAATAACTTCCACACCCCCAGCATTTCCAGGACATACCTTCTGTGACATTGAACTCAATGACTAACATGTTACGTTAACATCTGTGGGTTCGGACGTCTTAGAGCTCCTGTCAAAGTCCTGAGTGTCTAATGTAGACTTTTTGTTGGGGACATGAGAGAGAAGTGCTCGGAATTCAAGTGGCTTGTAAGAGCCAGTCTCCCGACATCATCATGAATTACTTATATTCAAATGTGTTCATGCCAATTAGACACTCAAAGATATCAAATATTTATTCCAATTTAAACTTCATGAAAAAAGTGAATGAAAAATTAATAGCTTTGCATTGGAAATGCATGAATGCTCAACAATTCTGGACTGAAGTGGAGGAAAAAAATAAAACCTTGAAACCTGCTCAACACCAACATGCAAATGAAACTATTTGCACATGTGAACAATGCCCAGGAGTGGAGTCAAAACAAATGTATGGCTCGCACAAACATCCTAGTTTCTTTCATGTGCAGCCCTTCATACCAAACGCATGCATTTATGGGAATTAATTAAGCAATATGGCACGAGTGAGTGTGGGGTTGGAATAGGATATAGACACAGCTGTGGTTCGGCCGGATGCCTAAAGCTTTAATACTTTTCTAATTTTACAATCTTTTGTTGTTCATTTTGATACTTTTGTTCTACCTGCACAACAAACAATAATTCCAGTCTAGTCTTGGCATTTCGTCTTGGTGTCACTCTAAAGCCAAGCTGATTGAGAGAGGCTATGTGCACAATAAGTTTTAAACTAGCTTTTAGTCACATTACATATTCATTTCACCATTAAACTCACTCTATTTCTCATTCAATAACTAAAATGTGACGTTGTAAAACCACTCCTCTCTAGCTATACATGAATAAAACATTTGTGTGACAATTATGTTTATTACACATTAGCTTGGGGGTACATGTAGACAAGTCAGTGTGTTTATCTGTAATAAAGTTGTAATAAACTGGTCACTACACATTTACATAACTAAACATAAAGACATAATAACATGGCAGACATTTGTTTTTTCGTCAGCAGAAAGTGATGAATTCTAAAAGGTTTCGAAATGTTTCGGCACTAATATCTGTTCAGATTAAGTTTTAGATTCAAAAATTGTGTTTTATTTTCATAATCTTGGTTCAGTGAACACATACAACCGTCAGTTTGTTAGTTAACAGAAATTTCGTGAATATGACGTTCAGGCCTATAAACTATAAGTTTACCTACAAACGCAATCTATACAATCAGATAGTGCTGTGGTCATAGACATGGGTTAGCATGTGGGAGACCGGGGTTTGATTCCTGTGTGATGTGTTTTGGCAGAGTGAGTGTGCATGTGTACCAACGTCTCTGGAGAGAAGGCACGCAATTTGAACAAGAAATCGGTTCTCAAACGGAAGTGAAGTTTTGATTGCAACAGTTAGCTAGTTCATAGCCTGGGTGCCATTCCGAACTTAGTCCTGTGACTAAGGACTGTGTTACATTGAATGTACTGTATACCAAGTAAAACAATTAACCTACTGTATTCTTAGTGATGCTCCCAAAGGTGATGGCCATTTACAGTAAAAGTTAAACATAAACCTCTGTACCTACTCCATATCACCAAAGCTCCCCTAACACAAACTATTAGGTCGGGAGTTTGCCCTGTCAGGCAATTGGAATTAGCCTGCAGTTACCCAGAATGCATTTAGTGATACTGAACTTAAAACCCAAACTTGTAAACAAACCACCGAAGAGAATAAACACTGGCCTCAGTGTAGAGCATTTGGAAACAAAAGGACAAGAGAGTACCTACACTGTATAGGGACACTTCTGTGAAAAACGGGCCATTAAACTCACTTGGTGACCACTCTGCAGTCAAGAGAGAGGGGAAAAAGAGAGAAAAAGAGCAAAATAGGGAGAAAGAGAGAGAGAGAGAGAGAGAGAGAGAGAGAGAGAGACTGTACACTGTGAGACACAGACTTTTTCTCTTCATTTGCTGGCAACCCCTGCGATCAAACACAGTGTATGATTGGTGTCAGCCGGAGTGTGTCATGGCCATGAGTCCTTGATTAGTTCTGCGCCATCGAGTGTTGATGATGATGATGATGATGTGGTGGCAGCCGGTGCTTTTTTTTCATATCTGATTTCTGCCGCCGCCTTACAGATCGAACAGGTCTGCGCTGGCTGTCTCTCTCCTCTGCTTGTTCACCCCCCCCCCCCCCCCTTAAAAAAAAAAAAACACGCAATCAGGACACAGGCAATCACGCACCAGTACAAACAACAAACCAAGATACACAGACAGACACACGTATACATATGTATACACTCATCCACATGTATACACTCATCCACTCATCCATATGACATACACACATGCACACAGACACTCTTTCCATTTTGCATACACAGTCATCCACTCTCACACGGAAATGCGCGCACACACACACACACACACACACACACACACACACATTGCTGTCCTCCCAATCAAAGAATTCCAATTAAGCCATCAGATATGGTCCTAATTGGAGCGTCTCTCTTTGGCAGCATGGTTGTTTGCAATCTCCTGCCACTTCATTAAACTGGACTGTACGTGCTTAATTAAGCAATAGTACATAAGGGGGAGTGTTTGTTATTTGCAACATAACATTGCAGCTGTCAATTTGTCTCAGACAGAGGCCGAAAGTGAGTACTGAAGTCCAGCGATGGTCCTGATGTTAGCAATTTTATGCAACAATTCTATGAGGCAATGAAAACAAGTAAAGGTTGGTATAGTATATATATACTATATAAAGTATTGGTTTAACTAGCCAAGATATTACTGACTGGAAATGGGACTCTCACCACAAGAGTCTGAGACTGCACTGTAAAAGTGTCAGCAAAGAGGAAGGTCTGTAGTCCACTGAATTACACGGGTAACAAAATAACACTCTTATGAAATATGAGATATCACGCTAGCCGTTAAGATTATGAGCAGAGGTGTTTTAATTCAGGTGGCTGCAGGCGCTTTTGGAGGGCATAGCGAGGCCCATCCGCAGTGCAGTGAGATCGGTTCAGAGAGGGCACGTTGAGAGCCTCCTGTAGCTGCTCCGGGTTATCAGTAGCCAATAACGCGCTGCTACAGTATGTTATCCTCTTACTCTTGTAAGCCCCGGTGCATCGTTCATGTTCGCGTCGGAGTAAAAAGCACACGCTTCCTGAAATACACGTGAAGCATTCTCCCTGACTCCCCTTGACTTTATCTCAGTGGAACAGAGAGTGCTTATGGAAGCAACAATGAGGAGATGTCTCCACAAACATTTTCTTTGACATATCCAGTGCTGAAATGACATGCATGTGGAAGTAGGACATGCACCACATTCCAAGTTTGGATCCCCCATGGGGTGTTCTCTGTGGAATCGTACATTCTACACCTAAGGCCTTTCTCTGTTTACTCTTTGATTTTTTTTTTTGTTGGTGGTGTTGTTGCTGTTATTATTATTATTATTAGTAGTAGTAGTAGTAGTGGTAGTAGTAGTAGTATATTATTATTATTAGTAGTAGTAGTAGTGGTAGTAGTAGTAGTAGTATATTATTATTAGTAGTAGTAGTGGTAGTAGTAGTAGTAGTAGTAGTAGTACATTATTATTATTATTATTATTATTATTATTATTATTATTATTATTAATAGTAGTAGTAGTGGTAGTAGTAGTAGTAGTATATTATTATTATTAGTAGTAGTAGTGGTAGTAACAATAATAGTAGTAGCAGTACTGGTAGGAGGACTAGTATACAGTAAGAATGTAAAACACAATTTAATTTCAGTCAAATTATTTAAAGTTTCTGATGGGTATAACTATTGGAATAGAGGACTGCAAATAATATCGAAGTTAAGCTACTTACTGCACTCTGTGTGAGGTAAACAGACTGACTTTCAAGAGAAGAAATTAGTTGTATTTATAGTTCTTGTTAATTTGACATTTATAAAGATAAAGTGGCAAAGGAAAAAAAAAGTATTTCCTTTGATGCAAAGACTCTCCTTCAATATCACAGCAAAACTCTGGACCTCCGACTCTCACTTCTAACAGGAGGGACAAAAAAATAATAAAAGCTTTGCTGTGGCCGTGGAGTTTGAGGTTTAATTTATCCACACCCCCACTCTCGTCCCTGCCGAGCTACAAATCCATGACTGTCAAAGACTTCAGAATGTTGCCTGATCGCTCCCTGTTCCTCCATAATGAATTATTTACCAGCGTTTAATTATTTGAAGTTTTCTGGCAGGCCGCAGAAGCCACTTCAGACCGCAAGCTGACTTTCAAATGAAAACAAGCCCCTCTGATGTTTGCCCTGGCCCCTATTGCTATTCTGTAATGCTGACGCCAGAATGAACTGCTCACAATCTACATAGCATTATTTAATGGGCGACACCTCAACTGGAAAGTAATGGGGCTTCTATTGCCCTGTTACAAATAAGGGCTCCATTGCTTCCAAGAGGCTAACGCAGAGCGGACATGTCAACTCAGTAACTTATTAACTGTGCGGAGAGAAATCTGTGCTACGACAAGGGAGGAATGAATGCAATTTATTATTTGTGTGTGTGTGTGTGTGTGTGTGTGTGTGTGTGTGTGTGTGTGTGTGTGTGTGTCTGTGTGTGCTTGTGTGTGTGTTAGGGCGGATTTGAGTCATGCATTGTGAATTAATTCTTTGATGAATTTGCGAAGTGACAGCTTCATACTGTATAATTACAGATTGTATACTGGGGCGCGATGCAGAGGAACACAGGCTCTCATTTTAGCCCGTCGAGTTTTTGTTGTGCACCGATGGAAGGGTGACAGGCCGAGACGAGACAAGGGTGAATACCAGCTTCAAAATCAATTACACACACACACACACACACACACACACACACACATTGGATCAGTCTTTGTAGAACAGGCAAGAGCTTTCTAGCCTTACGTCAGCAGCACCGCATCACCCATATACATTAAAACAACCAGCGGATGGCGGGCGGGTGCGGTTTTGAAAATTGGTCAAAAAACGTTGGTGCAGATAGATGATAAGTTTTGCTATGCAGTTGCGGTTGAAATAATAGCCCATCTGCGCATCTCTAACGTATACATATGTATACACTCATCCACTCTCACACGGAAATGCGCGCGCACACACACACACACAAATGTACACATGCTGTGAACAAAAATGTTTGAGAATTAACAATAGAAAGCTTTTTTTTATAATTATTTCAAAGTAATCTCTGTCAGCTAGGCTTGTGTTTCTGAGACAAGTTAAAGCATTTAGCTTATGCTTTGTACAACTTTGCTTTCTGCTTTCTGTCTATGCCCTGTCCTTCTATGTTCTGTCTATCCTCTACAGTATGTCCATTTTCTTTTTGTATCATGAAACACTATTTTCAAGGTAACAAAAATATATTACGGCATACCAAGTTGAAAGTCAAATGACCAGCTTTCTACAAAGGCGCTCTGATTGTGCAGACTGTTGGAGTGGTCTATTAAGCTCCGAAAATCTTTCAAACAGTGTTTCCATGACATCCACATTCTCATAATTATTTTGTCTGAATCTGAATGCTCTGTTGTGGCTTACGTCTGTCGCTTGCATCAGTGGTAGTCATAGGATGTCCCAGTTGAAAGCCTAAACAATTTGGTAACTGGATACTATTGCAGTAGCATGGGGAACAGACAAATCTGAGTGCACATTTGAATTTGCTCTGGCAGATCACTCTGTCCAACATCCCATTCAAGCCAATTTCTGAAATCACCAAAATGCCAGGAACCAATCACAACCGTTTATCCGACATGGGGCATGCAGGCTTTATACAACGACAGACACAGGAGGACAGCTGGCACCACATTTTCACACAACCAGTGGCATCGGTATGATACGACAAAGACAGAAAGATATGTTTGCTGTACTTCAGAAAGGATTCAGTAGGAGTACCAGTTCAAGTTCAATTTCACTGCTGGTTACGGTCCTTGGAAATGAAAAGTGAACAGAGAGTGTCCTCTGCACACAAAGTCCTAATTGAGAATTGGTTTGGTGTCACATATGCTACCAATACAATATATATGCCTTTCAAATTGTGCCCTTCTTGGAACAAATAATTCTACTACATGGGGTTATAAGTGACCAATGTGCAGTATAAGCAGTAGGGCTGGAACTGGACTCAGAGTAGAAAGTAGAAAATGAGTTGATCAATTCTGTCAGCTTTGTGCATTTACCATTAGATTATGTGTCCAATGTTACAGCCCGTGTTCAGTGTAACAGGGAGGATTATAATCGGACTCTGCGGTATAGCGAGTGGAAAATAGACCCATCAGCATTGTCAGCTTTGTCCACTGAGGGGATGTCTGGCGTAAATCACCATTTGCCAAGAGGCCCCGCTAGCCTGCACAGACGCCAGGGTCAACTTCACTCCCTTGTTTAGTATTCATTCATTCCTCTGCAAGCAGCACCACATAGGGAAGGCTCCGGAAAGGACTCCTTGGGCCCTGTCTATCCTTGTGATCACCCCATCCCTGCCAACCCCACCACACACACACACACACACAGTCACACACCCACACTCACACACACACACACACACGGCAGTAAACACTCAGGCGCCTGCTTCGTCAGCTGCCTAATCTCTCTGAGCGCCCAAGCGTGACATCCTCTCTCTTCGCAGGGGCACGCTGACATCCTGTCAACTTCCTGCCCCTCTCTCGCTCTCCCTCTCCCCTTCTCTCTCTCTCGCTCTCTCCCCTTCTCTCTCTTTCTCTCTCTCTCTCTCTCTCCCTCTCCCCCTTCTCTCTCACCCTCTTGCCCACACTCTCTCTCTCCTTCTCTCTTCTCTTACTCTCTCTCTTTCTACTCAGCACCTCAGTCTCTGGCGACCAGAACAGAATCTTGTCAAAATCGGGAAAGAGAGAAAGGGAGAGAGATGGAGAGAGAGATAAGGCTGAGGGAGGGGTTAGGAGGATGGATAGAAAGAGAGTAAGGGAGAGAGAGAGAGAGAGAGAGAGAGAGAGAGAGAGAGAGAGGAGAGAGAGAGAGAGAGAGAGATAAGGCTGAGGGAGGGGTTAGGAGGATGGATAGGAAGAGAGTAAGGAGAGAGAGAGAGAGAGAGAGAGAGAGAGAGAGAGAGAGAGAGAGAGAGAGAGAGAGAGAGAGAGAGGAGGGTAGGGAGGTTGTTTATGTTCATCAAAACTTCTCCGCCTTTCGAGTTGTTGGCACGGCGCGGGGGAAGTTCCAGGAGTGGTGACTAGCGGGACAAGATTTGGCCCATTTTCTCTTTCCTGTCCTACAGCGCAGCTCTCCCTTTTCTCTCTTCTCTCATCGGCCCAAGCTCCTGCGTGGCCAAGCTGGGAGGTCCCTGCTGTGTGGCGTCGGCCAGGCAAGGAAAAGTTTTGCATCATTCCACCTCATGATGCCCAAGCTGCAGAACCCACCTGGAGCCAGAGAGGGTCTTGGCAGCCACGGGCGGAACCACAGCATGATGGACTGAGCCTATGCGCATTCTTCCTCTCTCTCTCTCTCTCTCTCTTCCTCTTTCTTTCTCTCTCCCTTTCTCTCTCTTTTTCTCTCTCATTCTCTCTTTCCATCTCCCCATATCAGCACAGCACCCTCAGCCTCTATGTGACATGGAGCCAGCTTCACCTCGCCTGGCCCATGTCCCCTTCCCCTGCGTCCTTATACATTATAGAGACTCATTGTGGGGGGGACTCTACAGTTGCAGTAGCTGCAGCTTTACTGGCCAAATGGGTGCTCACATACTGCACAATGTGTGTGTGTGTGTGTGTGTGTGTGCGTGTGTGTATGTGTGTGTGTGTGTGTGTGTGTGTTTGAGTGTGTATGTGTGTGTGTGTCTGTGTGTGTGTGTGTGTGTGTGTGTGTGTGTGTGTCTGTGTGTGTGTGTGTGTGTGTGTGTGTGTGGTGTCGGGATGCCCTCTGTGGGGTGACATAATGTGGCTCACACCGCTAGCTTATCGCTTCTCATGCAGACGCCTTCTGTGTCTTTTGAAAGCCGAGCCCCGGCTTTGTTTGTTAATGCTAAGGATTTGAGAGGGGGGATGCGCAGCCAAATGTCAGTGGAGAGATGGAGCCAGTGCGGATACACACACAGCACAACACAACACCACACAGCGCTGGGCTGGGCTGGACTGGGATGGGCATAGCTGAACATGGAGGGTTCAACGCTCGGGGATGAGGCCCATCCCCAAAGTTTCAGGGCGCCCAGGTCACCAGAGAGAACGTTTTCCTGGCTGAAATTAGCCAGCTAATATTTCTCCTGCAATACACTTGTAATATCAAAGTAAGTAAGTAAGTTAGTTATGTAGCACAATCTTCATGCACAAAGTGCTTAAACACGTCACAGTAGGAATCATGCTCAGACAACCGATGATAGGCGAAAATGATTTAGACCAAGTCAAAAATAACATCGATACTCAGTGGCAACATTTAACTAGACAAGTACATACAAAAAGGAAGTAATCATTAGCCAAGCAGATTAGACAACAGGGACAGCAGATCATTTGACAATGAGCAAACAAGTGACAGGCAATGACGTGACATATTTTGCTTCAGCAGTCGAGGTCACATTAACCTTGTTTAGCTGTGTTCATTCTGTCTGATTTGCGTATGCACATACCATGGATCTGTCATCTACTGTAAGTCTGCCTTACTGCCAGCCACTTCTCTCCCATTTCAATAAGCGCTGTATATTTCTCAGGGTGTTACCAGGCCATCATTCTCCCTAGCAGTGGGGCCGGATCTATATTAAGAGCGAACAGATGGATGACTCCTCTTGGGTCACAGGGAGAGCAGGTGCCTTTGATCTTCCATCAGCTCGAGCCCAAATGGAGGCAGAATCTAGGCAGCGAGACAAACGTCTGTGGCCATGGCAACCGTTCCAAATTCCACAAACGCTTGTCGCCACGGCAGCGATTTACCTGTAGTCAAGGGTACATTTTTTGATGGCCCCTTTTTATCTACTATGGTAATCAAACCTGAGCTTATTTGCTTGTTGCGCAAAAGGAAAGACTGTGGCATTTGGGGGGACAAGGAGGAAGTGTTGCAATAAAAACAGATCTTCCACAACTTGCTGAAGAATGTTTTTCAACTTAAAAGAAAAAAAACCCCTTAGCCTCATACTTATTCACCTTCTATTAGCCGGAGTCCGTTTAATCAAACAGACAAGCATCAGAGCGGGTAGAAACACTGGCAAGAGATAGAAAGCATTAGGGAGAACAGCACTGCTTTAGAGTTGGGGGAGTAGAGAGGGGGGTGGGGGGTGGGGGGGATCAATATTCAAAATGTAAAATGAATGTGACTGGACCGAGAACTTCCCATCAAATGGGAAAAAGAAATGAGATATGAAAGATGACCTGCCATAAAATCCGATATCCCACAATGCCATCTGTCAGGCCCTGGGAAATAATGACAACAGCTAATGAAGGTTGAGGCTTGCTTCAGCAGAACCTCCCCCCCCCCCCCCCCAAACACACACACTAAACACACACACATACACACACACACACACAACACATAAGTGAGATGGTTGTCACCAGGCTGAGTCAGCCAAAAAAGAAAGGGGAGGGTAAAACAAAATGGCCGCCGCGTGGTACCAGGCTGATTTAGTCTAGCGCTGCTTGGGCAACACTCAGTGCCATGGGAGGCCGTTCGGCTCAGTCACTGTCAGAACATAAGCGTTGGGTGAGTCATAGGTAATGAGGTACATTGGAAATCTATTTTTATGTTGCAGACCTCTATTGGCCTGTGTGGTACTTTCTTACTCATCTATATGAATATTCCCCTTTCATTCTCTCTCTCTCTCTCTCTCACTCACTCACTCTGTGTGTGTGTATTTAGTATGTGTGGTTCATGGACAGAACACTCGTGAGGGGGTCTCTTTTATAAACCCTTTATCATCCACCTACACACATACATGCTCTCTCCTTCTCTTTCAAAGCCACTGAAAACCTGTCTCTATCCCTCAACTCTTCATGAAGGTCTCTCTTTATCAGGCATTCCTGCAGTCATCACAAAGGGCTCTGAGCCCTTCGTCCTTGTGTTCCCAAGTGTGTCAGGACATGTACAAAGTAAGGCGTGAGAAAGCTGTGGGTTGTATAAGAAGTTATACAACAGTTATACAAACTATTTATTGATCTGATTGGAATAAACGGATTGACAGAGTCATGATGAGTGGCGATTTTGGTGATTTTTGAACATTCCTATCTTGCAAAGCAAGAGAGCAGTGATTTTATACAGTAATGTCACGTTTAGCAGTTATTGAATGAGATAATTGTATTGAATAAGGTGAATGTTTTTTGCATGAGACCTATACAAGCAAGTATAAGTGAAGTGTTGAGTTGCTTGGCGGCATTGGTAGCAGATATCGCCATGGCAGTGATTACCTGCAGCACTTAGCCTCCAGCCTCTGCCTTTGGCCAAATCATGATGATATCTGCAACCAACGCCACTCTTGCTCGTGCCGTATTGCTTATATATGCTCGGTGGTTGATTGCCATGTTATGCTCAAACCCACTGTTTTAATATGATTACGTATGATTAATGTGTTTCCTAATGACAAACATATCCTATAAACACACACACACATACACACACACACACACACACACACACACACACACACACACACACACACAGAAGTACTGTAATTATTTCAGTTACTAAAACAATGCAATAGAAGGATGCATACTCTCATCTGTTCTCTTCCCATTGTCACACTAATTTAAACAAAATACTTATTTTGCCTTGGGAGAAATGGGATCTTTTTTTTATTATTGCATGCAAATGGAAGCTAAATGTATTGTCTTACAACATTCGTTAACAATGAGTGTGCATGTGTGAATGCATATGTGTGTGTGTGTGTGTGTGTGTGTGTGTGTGTGTGTGTAACCAAGAGGATGACTGGATTGAAAATGCATTGTGTGACGGGAGAGGTAATTACTGGTGCCGTTAGCTTCTCACTGATGCATCTCCCTTTGAGCTGCTCTTTTGTGCTACAGGCCTAAGTATGACCAGCGCACCAGTTGAGCCCTTAAGCTCTCCTTCAGTGCTTAAACAGTGTTGTGGTGGGCACAGCTAGATAATTTGGGCCCTATGACAGACAATAATTCTGGGCCCCCCCGAAAATAATTCAGTGGAAATGCATGGATTCCAGTTTCTTCCAGTAGCAGCAACTGGAATCCATGCATTTCCACTGAATTATTTTTGGAATCTGATCCCTTATCATACCTGTTCATTCTTACCCGTTGCTTGACTTATCGTGACTAAATTCAAGATGGCTGCAAACGCTAAACTTCGTGAAGATACTGTCTGTATAAATTGTCTTGTAAGTAAACTACCAGTGCTTTTTCAAAGTTCTCAATGTCTCGTTTTAAATGTCAGGGCCCTCGGAAGTCTACCAATGAAGTGTGGAGATACATTGAGCCTCGTAAATGGGTGTAAAACAGTGATTTATTTGCATGGCTAGCCCGATGCCGAAGCACCACCAAGAAATCGAAATTTGCTGTCTACATTATTGTCAGTGTTGGGGGTAACTACGCAAATCAAAACAGTGGTGTGATAATTGAGCCAGTAGAGAAATAACTGTTCAGAATTAATCTGTAGCCTTGGGTAGGCTTCTGCAGAAAACAATGTTGTTGCCGATTTAATACTATCTGGCGACGTTTTTAACAGGCTACGCAATAGAGGCTTAAGACAACTATGACCCACGTTTTGGTTTCGTAAATTAATTTGCCCTACTTCTTTACTGCAATGTAGTCAATTGACTGCTTGACATGTCATTTTTATTTTTCTGTACAATAAACAAATACATCTGCTTTATGCCGCAGAATTACATTCATATTTAGCTGACTTCTGCAGACGCGCAAAAAAACACTGCCAGGCCATCCTTAAAAATATTTTCGTTTGCCGTAACCCAACCGACCCTGTCAATTTAGAACCGACCCAAATATTTATTTTTTTCCCCTTTTTTTCCGGTTGTAAACTTGCGTTAAGACAGACCGATTTTTTTTTACTCTAAACAACCAATACAAATAAAATAATATTTATTTTAGTAGGCCTAAGTATTGTGAATATAAATTGCCTACATACAAATGTAGGCTCTCTTAAATAAAACCCTGTGGCGTCATCTCTACACCATTGGTTTACGCATGTCACACTATGGCCTATACACTTCGTTTCATTCACACAAACATCTCGACTCAACGCTTATTAGGCTACTTGGCACGAAGCTCTGGAAGAACTGTGCCCAGATCTTTCGGATCTTTCTCCCCTCTAGTCTAACGGTGACCGTGTTGAATAATTGAAATTGGTTGTGGTCTATTCTGCATTTCTCAAAATATGGGCTTAACCCCGATTCGAACTCTTGGACAGGGGACTGATAACTGCTGCGTAACGGCAGCTGTCATCAGCCGGCCTTAACGCACTGCGCCACAGAATAGACGGCGTGGGTGAATAGGGATAAATAACAATAGAGTACACAACTGTTTCACCAGTACATTTAAATGACTTGACTAAAACCGTGCATAACTGGAGGTACACCTGTTATCTGAGCAGTCTGTAGGCCTATGTCCTCATTTTGCGAATGCGAGGACGATATGAGTCCGTTGCATACAGTATGTCCGAGTCACGCATAATGTTTGAAAACCACTGGCTCGTAATCACAATCATTTAACACACGACAGTTGGATACTTCATCATGTTCCCATGCCTACATTTTGGTGAGTAGCATAGAGATCGTTAAAACAATAAAGTATGGCTCTCCGTTTGGGACATCGAAAACTTATATTTTTAATAGGGTAGACTACCGTCGGAGATGCTGACTTGCAAGACACCAGGGGCCATATTCACAAAGACTTTTATCTTACCACTAGGAGTAGGCTACTCCTAAATAGCAATAAAAGATTTTTGCTATAGGAGTTTCTCTTATTAAGTTATTCACAAAGCCTTTCAGACCTACTCTTAGTAAGGGAAAATGACAACTCCTGAACAGATTCTGGAGCTGAGCGCTCTAGAATCTTTGACTAACAGTCTAAGAGTGAGTGAGTCTTCGTTGCTATGGATGACGTCATTACTCATGCACAAGCTTGACTGAAGTGACCACCTTGATTGGCTGATGATTGTAACGCGGGAATGATTCCAAACACCTTTCTTACGATGAGTGGCAGGTGACAGGTCTGAGAATGCGTGCGCTACACAAGGACAGAAGATGATGAATAACTGAATAAAAAGGCCTAGCCTAAATTAATCAAGAGTAAGGCAAAACAAATAGCCTAGTAGCCTAATGAAACATACGGATTAATGTAGTATCTTTGTAACATTATTAAATTAATCTGTTACTATGCCTATGCCTACGTTTGCAAAAGAGAACATTTTAATTTGATTAACAATAATGTTACATTTAATTTACATGTTGACAATGAGTAGCCTAGTTTTGGTTGTTGTTAGTGGCGTTATTGTATGTTAGTTATGCCTACAATGCAAAATTGCTTACTCACGATTGGAAGCTCCTGTAGCCGCATAGGATTTCAAAACAGGCGAAATGCCACAAAACCGGTTTGTGAATAGGTCTGTGAGGTAGGAGTGTCACAGCTGGTGGGAAGGTGTGATTTGTTGGTGGCAGGGCCGGATTAACTGGGCACAAATGTCTGATGGCCCCCCCTGCCCCCCAGTCAACGTGAATCGGGTGGTCAGTTAATTGGCTATGCCGAAATAGTTTTCAACATTTTGAATATTAGTGTCGGGTGAATTAGAAAATGTTCTCAAAGTAGCCTTATGGCTGAAAGCTGCTTGGGATCCCCCCTGTCAAGCAATATAACCATACAAACGCGCGCACTCATTGTTTCAAAAGGAGTAAATTCGGCTTTGTCAGAACTGAGCTGTGGACTACACGGCACGGCATGCCCAATTCAAAATAAATTAACGCAACGCAACACAGACCCCGCTTCTCTCGCGTCAGTTATTGACATGAACGAAACACAGAACCCGCTTCTCTCACGGCAGTCACTGACAGTAGCCTAGAATAAATGCATGGGGAAAAAAACTTCCCCATGACAAAGACATCGTAAAACACTGGAAGTTAATATTTTGTCACTATAACATACACCTGTCCTTTGTCAAATGTGTTATGTTCCAAGTAGCCTAGTGCGTTAATTCTGCTTCATAAAGTTGAACAAATACATTTGCTTATTTCACAGAAAAATATAAATAGCCAGTTAGGGTCTACAGTGCAGAGGGCTATATGTCTTGGTTCGTGTCTGTTAACAACTCATTGCCGTGAAACGCGTAGCCTATCTCGCGGTTGCATCCATTACAAACGAACATGCAATGTGAACGTCTGGGATTGGGAAGAGCACTAAATGCTCTACTGAATAAGCACAAAGTCAAACCTTTAAATGAAAAACACTCTTTAATAATCAAAAAAATAAACCGCTAATGAAGTAAACTTGTGACCATCAAAAATCGTTTATCGCCTGTAACTGTGATAACAGGACGTAACAGGAAGGCATTTGGCTGAGCAATGGAGGTTAATATGCTCTATATTTGGTCCAAATGATGTCTGTCTATCATCGTTGCACTCGGAGAAAACCAGAATGTTTAATTTGTCCTGCGTTTCTTCTACGGCTGCAAACGGGATTCATTCGCAGTTAACCAAATATTTCTTTATTATGGCAGGGCAGGCATATTTCTGGCTATTAAATTATTTCTAAACCAGTCTGCTAAAGTCTGTAGTGAAGTCTGTGTAGGGTTTTCCAGGCTCCATTTCTTTTTACGAGACACCCTGCTCACTTGAGCCATCTACCGGTTGTTTGGGTTGTTGCAGCATCTCACTGGGAAAATACAAATTAAAGTCGCGTGATACCGCGTGATCCCACGTGCGGACCGCAAGTGAAGCTGGCCAAGTCGAAGCACTGCCCACTGTCACTTTTCTCCTCATTTTTTCTTTTCTTTTCAATATTACATTTCTCAGAAGTGAATCGTGTGTGGTATGTGTGTGTGTGTGTGTGTGTGTGTGTGTCAAGTCAAGTTTATTTATATAACACATTTCATACACAGAGGTCATGCAATGTGCTCTACAAAAGCAAACAGTAATACCAAATAAAGGCATAGAAGGACAATAGTCAAAGAATAGTTTAAAAAGTGAATATCATAATGTAAAAGACACAAAGTAGAATAATTTCAATTGTGTGTATGCGTGTGTGTGTGAGAGAGAGAGATACACACATACACACCACATACACACACACACACACCACATACACACACACACACACACACACCACACACACACACACACACACATGCATATACGCATGCACACACGCACACACACCATCTATACATATAACAATATTACTCTTGTTATTTATGTCTGTTAATTCTAAATCCTCTATACCCACCCCCATACTGATGCCCCCCCCCCTTTTCATATGTGTTGTTGTATGTTACTATCAACAATAGCTTTGGCAACAATGTTCCCATACAGTCATGCTAATAAAGCACCTTTGAATTTGAGAGAGAGAGAGAGAGAGAGAAAGAGAGAGAGAGCAATGTGTGTGGTGTGCACCCCACACATTGCATATGTAATGATATGCCTGTTTGTCATTACATAAAACAACACCCGCGGAACACATTAAGCCGACACAACAAACACTCTCCAAAAGAACAGCAGCTAAGGAGGACACCCAACACAGTTGACTGCCAAAGGACTCAACTTTGGTGTCCCAGGCACCGAAAAATATTCCCATCATGCAAAACGCATAATCCACTTACAGAGTGCAGATTCCAGGTTAATCTCTTTTGTTTCAGTGGCTGCCCCCACGTGCATTACATAAATGACATGGAGTGGGGAACGGTGTGTGTGTGTGTGTGTGTGTGTGTGTGTGTGTGTGTGTGTGTTGGGGAGATGCTTTATATTTCATGCCACCTGTGTGTATGTAAAGTTAATGGCCTCTAAAATAAACTGTCAATCTGTGACAGCCCTGCATGTCATGGCTGCTGAACACACAAATCTTTGCTTTCATTTTTTCCCTGTCTTCTCGATCTTGTTCTCTGCACTTATTTATATATTTATTCGCACTGCCGACAAGGAGAGGTGTTGTGGTTGCTCACACACGCACACAAACACACACACAGATTCACACACACACACACACACACACACAAACCAGGGCTTTGAACCGGTTCAAGGAACGAAAACGAAAACCAGGAACTTTTTGTATTTTACAGGGAACAGAAACGAAACCGGAAACGTTATTATTTTTTATGTTCTGGAACAGGAACACTTATTTAAAAATAATGGTAACCGGTTAATACCGGTTTTATTTCGTTCCTCAAAGTTTCCGTTGCCTAATTAACTAAAAAAAAAGAAGTTATTATTTTCCTGCGCACGTTACCATGACGGCTGAGCTTCACTTCCTGTGTGACATCACATCAGACATTCGCTGACTCAGAAAGTCTCCACTCCACATCTTAAATAAGAGGTAAATTACGATTCATCGTTAATTAAAACGCTCATTCCAAACACAATATCAATAGCTATATTTGTCGACTCCACGTTAATGATGGACTAGCGAACATTTGGCTAAATGGTGCCAACACCTCTGTTTGGCTGTTAGATATATTTTTTGCATTGTGCAAGGCAATTTACTCTCGTTAGGCCTAATGTCAGTCTCAAATCTTTGTTTTTTTGTTGTTTGTTTAAAAATGCCAGGTTGGTATAGCCATTTTTTTAGTTTTTGCGAACTGTTAAATGTGAGCCACTGTTATTACAGGCTATAATTAGTAGGCTATGTTTGTTGATAAACAATAGGCCCTACCTGATGAAACAGGCCTAATTGCAAGTAGGCCTACGCAAGACAAAACAAAAGACTTGTTAGGGTATGAGTAGGCCTACTGGATGGCCTTTCCCCCCGACAGTTGGAATTTCTTGTTGCCCGAGTGGCATAACCACGTGTCTTAATAATGTGGTTACGTTTGTGAGGAAACTTTCTCTTTTAACAATAAACGGTAACGCTTTAGAATAACATGTGCTTATTAGGCGTTAACAGTGCATAATAAGCAGTTAACAATTCATAACTAACAGCTAGCTAACTGTTCATAACATTAAGTAACTGTTAACATGCAGCTTGTAAGTGTTTATAAGCAGCCTTTTAAGTTACTTACAAGCATATTTGTTAACAGTTGACGTGCAGCCTGTAACTGTTAACAAGCAGCATGTTAATGCTAGTTAATGGTGTATAAGATAAAAGGGTGGATAACTAATACGCTTATAAGACCTTTCTTAACCTTTTGTAGTAAATTTTGCAGCCCCCCAATCTAAAGCGAGGTCCACGTAGCCTATAGTTCCACAAGCCCAACCTTCTATCTCTATATATTTACTGTATCTATCTATCTAACTCGGTTAAGCTGTGAGAAATGCACCTTCAAAATTGCTGCAGCGAGCAGGATTTGAACCCCGATCTCCTGCATCGTGAATTGCCGCGCTACTTACTGAGCCACATTCCTACCTATTATAACGACGAAATTGTTAATCTTGATTCTATATTCCGATAATGTTCGCAGACATTCATGGAAAACTGAAGGCAAACTGAAACATGTTTCAAATCCATCGCAAACGTTCGCCTAATGTTTGCGACTTTGAACGCACCCACATGTCGTCTATAAGCCTCGGTTGCTAGGTAACCAAACTATACAAATCTGGCATAATATCTTTAGACTGCTGACAAACTGACTGTTTTATGCGTTCGCTCAATAAAGATTATGGAAATGAAACACCACTTTTCCATCAGAAACATATTTGTAAAAAACATAACTTGTATGATATAGAACATTATCGGAATATAGAATCAAGATTAACAATTTCGTCGTTATAATAGGTAGGAATGTGGCTCAGTAAGTAGCGCGGCAATTCAAGACGCAGGAGATCGGGGTTCAAATCCTGCTCGCTGCAGCAATTTTGAAGGTGCATTTCTCACAGCTTAACCGAGTTAGATAGATAGATACAGTAAATATATAGAGATAGAAGGTTGGGCTTGTGGAACTATAGGCTACGTGGACCTCGCTTTAGATTGGGGGGCTGCAAAATTTACTACAAAAGGTTAAGAAAGGTCTTATAAGCGTATTAGTTATCCACCCTTTTATCTTATACACCATTAACTAGCATTAACATGCTGCTTGTTAACAGTTACAGGCTGCACGTCAACTGTTAACAAATATGCTTGTAAGTAACTTAAAAGGCTGCTTATAAACACTTACAAGCTGCATGTTAACAGTTACTTAATGTTATGAACAGTTAGCTAGCTGTTAGTTATGAATTGTTAACTGCTTATTATGCACTGTTAACGCCTAATAAGCACATGTTATTCTAAAGCGTTACCCAATAAACTACACATTTGAAATAATTGTAGGCCTATTTAATTATTATTATTATTAATAATATAATTATTATTATTTAATAATGGTTGTAATATTATTACATTTGGTTTAAACTGGATGAGAAAGATGTGACATAATTCTATAGCATTAAACAGCTGACAGGAACGAAATTAACCGTTCCGGGAACAGTATTTTTTTGTTCTAACCGGTTCGGGAACGTCAGTTTATTGGTGGAACTCATAACCGGAAACGTTATAATTCCGTTTCTGTTCGGAACGAACCGATTGGAAAAAAAAATCGGTTCAAAGCCCTGACACAAACACACGATACACACATACTTCTACCTTTCCAACAGGTATGCACACACACACACACAAACACACACACACACACAAACACACACATAGATACACACATACTTCTACCTTTCCAACAGGTATGCACACACACACACACACACACACACACACCTCAAGTGACCCTGGCAACTACTGCCATCAAACAGCGGATTTCAAAATAGATCCATTTCATCCTGACAATTTCCAATTCCAGTGTGCCACTGCTCCATGCATGGGGAAGGTCATTTGCTGTGAGAATCACTCATGTGTATGGGTCCGAGTCTGCATGATGATAAATCTGCTGGGAGAGAAGAGCATCGACACAGAGAGAGAGAGAGAGAGAGAGAGAGAGAGAGAGAGAGAGACTTAAAGAGAGAAAGAAAAAGGGGCATAGAAACAGAAGGCCAAAAAGTCAGGGGTAATTCTAAAAGAGGGGGATAGGGACTGAGGGAGGAAAGGAGAAACTTTGGGAGTTGACGAAAAAGGAGACACTTGATGGATAGATGGAAATAGAGAGGGGTGGACGCAGAACAAGAAGGAAGTGGAGAAGGGAAAGACAGCAGAGGGAAGAAGAGGAGACGAGAGAAGAGTGATAGAGATGAGAAAGACAGGAGTGAGTGAGAGAGAGAGAGAGGGGCTATGGAGAAAGAGAGAAAGTTTGAGAGAGATAGATCAAGTTTGCCATGTCACCATTAAACTGATATTTACATTGCAGCTGCTCTGCTGTCGACTGAGTGATGGTGGTGTATTTTTTGGGGGTCAAGAGGCAAATGAGTGATATTGAGTGGAAGCCTGAATATTAAACATCTGCCACGCATGGACAGCACACTCATCAAAGGATGGGAGAAGAGGGCAAACACTTATTATCGGTAGACATTAGCAGTCAATGTTAGAAAAGAGAGATTCATTTGCTATCCTTCTAAATCAAATTAATGTAAATGATAAAAGCTGCTGGCAAATTGCCCTGATCAGAAGCCAGTTTTTGTGTGTTACGAGGTGTGTGTGTGTGTGTGTGTGTGTGTGTGTGTGTGTGTGTGTGTGTGTGTGTGTGTGTGTATGTGTGTGTGTGTGTGTGACCATGTGAAGATTCTGGGATATTGATGTTGTCGCATGGGCACTCTGACCAACATAGCAATATATCTCATTTTTCTGAGGTCAAACAGTGTGTTCCTGTGGACGGATTTTAAACAAGTGACTCAGAGGCTGTCAAGCCACAGAAACATAGTGAGTCTTTGGGTGCCCGGCCGCAAGACCCTCGTTTATATAACTTCTATTCCCCTCTCTCTCTGTCTTACTATCTCTTATCTCTCTTTCTCTTACTCTCTATTTCTTTCTATCCCTCTGTCTTCCTCTCAATCACTCTCCTGCTCTTTTCCTCTCACTCTCTCTTTTTCCTCTATCATTCTCTCTACCTCTCTCTCTCTCTCTCCCTCTTTGTCTTTGACTGGTGGTCAGTAGCGATGATAAGAGCAGGAATGCAGAATGGGTGCTGTGGTGGGAATTGAAATGAGCCATGACAGGAGGACCAGGGAGATAGACACTCCCACGGGAGGGAGGGGCCCTTTTGGATGTCATGGGAGGACAGGGAAGTGGGGTGTTTCTGAGAACAAAGTGAGCGTGGCTTAGCATCGTCCTCCTTGGCCCAAATACTAAAACAGCGCTGGGAGACTAACAAGATTTTATTTCTCTCTCTCTCTCTCTCTCTCTCTCTCTCTCTCTCTCTCTCTCTCTCTCTCTCTTCCCTAATGGATGATGCATCCCAAGGGAATATGTCGTTAGTCTAAGCTCTTCATCTCCTTCTTTGTTATTCTCCTCAGAATGTTTCATTTCAAATTTGTACCATCAGCTGTCCTTGGGAATAACCCACGTGTAATGTGCACCGAAGCAATCATCCATTGGTTTCACTATTTTAATTGACAAAAAGCACCATCAAAAGCAATTTCACTGTGCAGAAAAAAGTCACAATCATGCATTAATTAAAGGGATACACAAGATTTTCTTTGTTCCCACTGCAAGCAAGATTTCCCCCTGTGGACCCAATCTCGAATTCCACCATAGAGTTAGTCCAAACAGCTTAGCATATGCTAATTAAAAGTTAGCCAAGAGGGTTTTCTTTTTTTTTTTAAATCAATCTTTAAAGCATTTGTGCATGGGTTGCACATGTCCCTTCAAACAAGGGGCAAAAATGAAGACTTTGTAGACAATATATTGTGCTTGCACAACCAAAAACTGGAGAAAAATTGTGAAAATAAGTAGAGAACTGTTTTGTCCACCATCTCAGCTCTTGTACAAACTCCATATCCACTAAGAAAACCAAATGGAATTGCAGTGCAGTCCCCTCATGGCGGTCTGGCCATTTACATTCCTACTTTGTCTTTGTTCACACTCTCAACAAAAGCCTCCAGGTACAATTTTAATTAATTGGTTTTATATGTTTCTTTATTGATGCCATTGTTGTGTGTTTATGTATTTGCTTATTTGTTTTGTTTGTTTGTAGATTCCATTCCATTGTGTTGGCGAACTACTTTAAACCCCACTTTAAACCCCCCCTACCTCACTTCACTAAAACAGATGAAAATGAGAGTGTGTTTTCCACAACTCCTAACTTTATTGCCAAAGGAAAACAGCCTCGTGTTTGCTGTTGACAAAGCTCAATTGATTTACCTTGCCAGTGATTCAAAGTCAAGTTGCAACTTGTCTTGCTCAATAGCCAATTATGCCCAACAAGTACTGTGTCACAACCACACACACAATCTGGTGGAAAGACACAGAAGTAAATGAACTGGAGTCAATAATGATGCAATATCATATGGCTCTAAGCTGTCACCTTGTCAACAAATATACTCGCTTTCCAAGGAAATCCACAAAGCTTGACATATCATGGGCAGATTGAAATATATGAGCTTGTCATCTTGCTTTTGGAAACATTGGACCTGAAGCCTGTATATGTTTTAGAAATTATATATCTTCTGCATCATTCTTAAATGTTTTGTATTGTTTTATATTTATATATTTGTACTGTGTTGTCTCTATGCACCTTTGTGTTTTGAATAAAGTTGATTGATTGATTGATTGGTTATACTGAGTCCTGAGTTAGCTTTTGTATCTCATGATGGGCTCTGTACTAAGGTTCATTTGCAACGCCAAAGAAGCAGGAGATTCTAGAAAGGAAATGAGAACCTGTCCGTAAAGGATTAATACCACCAAGTGCACTGCCTGTGTGTGCGGAAAATGAATTCAAATGAATGAAATTCTCAGTAAGATTTTTTAATCAATTCTTCTCTGTGAAATTAAACTAGAGGGTCTGTACTGCCTCTGCATGTACTGTATGCATGCACCATATGCATGCTAATTCTAAACATTTTATAATTTAAAACATATTTTCTCAATCAGCGTACTGAACATAAATGAAGGAAGGCACACCATTCATACACATATTTTTGTCCCTGTGCATCATCCATCGTACGATTATCATAAGACAATGCCATCTCACTTCTGACACTAATAGACATAATTCTCAATGTAGCTTAATTAGCAAGCCCCTGGCCACAAACGTGTGTTGTTTGGCATCCAAGGAACGCAGCAACCCCCCACAGCTTCTGAAAAAAAAGTCCACTTGGCATTTAGTGGGCTACCTCCATGCCAACACAAGAAGGGTCCAGCTTATAATGCACTTCTGCTTTCCTCTTGGCTCCTTGGCCAGGCACGGAAAAAAAAAAGCAATCTCCGAGTTTCCCTGGAACCACTCCGCCCTAGATCACTGGAAAGATCTTAAGCTTTATTCATTAGCAAATATGCCTCCCTCTGTTTGCAATTAGCCTGTTTTCTTTTCCCTCTCACACCATCGACAGAAGATCACAGGGAGTCCGACACGTTAAGCACGGAGGGCATGCAATCCACTGGGGACAGATAGAAGGGAGAGAGAAACAGAGAGAGAGAGAGAGAGAGAAAGAGGGGGATAGAGATGGAGAGAGAGAGAGAGAGAGGCTGTGTGTGTGTGAGAGAGAGAGGTTTGGAGATACAGAGAGAAAGGAAAAGAGAGAAGGTGTATTTGTGTATGAGAGAGAGAGAGAGAGGGATGAAGATGGAGAGAAGGTGAGAAATAGAGGGCAAGAGATGGAGAGAGAGAGAGGGAGAGAAGGAGAGCCTTCCAGACAGAGTGTGGATCCAGCAAAGGGCCAGCAGAGAGCAGCTTGTCTGATTAGTGCTGATTAGAGCTTAATTGGAGTTCTCCAAAACAAGATGACCTCTGCTTTGTTTACTGATGGGATTAATCGTGGCCTGGCAGAAAGAGGAGGAAAGGAATGAAATTAAAAAAATAAAAATAAAAAATGGGGAGAGGGAGGGTAAGGGAATCCCAGCGGAATTAATTCCGTCCTCATTATTTTGAGGCCCGAGCAATGACTTTGCTCTTCGGAATGCAGAGAGCGCAGAAGGTGCATTTTGTCCACAGTCACACTGATTAAAGTTCACATTGACTGTGGCAGTATTGGCCTCACAGTGCATTAGCTTTCAGCTTGTATGTGTGGACTGAAGGGGGACAGAGTGATGAACCCTTAAGGAAAGGCCGCTGAGAATGCAGCGTTAATGAACTTTGAATCAGTGACACACACACACACACACACACACACACACACACACACACACAGACACTCTCACATACACACACACTCACAGAAAGACACACACACACACACATGCACCCATGCAAACATTCATACACATACACATGCACTCACTCACACACGCACACACACACACGCAAGCTATGCTTCAGTTACACTGATTATTCTTGGCTATGAGATTCACCACCCAAGAAAGATTGGGCAGAAACTCATTTATTGTTACATGTCATTTCTTATTGAATTCCAGTTTAGAGAATTGGTTTGCTTTGCTCAAACATTTGTTTTGTTCCTGTTTATCTGCTCATTTTGGCTGATGTTTTCTGACATCAGACTGCTCTGGTTAAGGAAATGGCGGCCCACACAGGGGACAGTTACCGCTATTTTGTGGCCTCCAAGAACTCTGTGCAAACAGACATAGCGTCACTCAGCCTGCGACACAAAATGAAAAGTTCCTGGAGGAAACCCGACTCGAACTCGAGTGGGCAGGCAGGCAGACAGGCAGACAGGCAGGCAGCGGGACGCAAGCAGATGCTATTGGGATGCATGAGCGGGTCCTGGACGTAGTGTCCGGCGCGGCTCCCTTTGGTGTCTAGACCCTGGTGGTGACACTTCAGAGCCTCCGCATCCCTCTCCCAGACCCTTCTGAGGGGGCTGAGTCATCGCATGACTCAAGGGAGCTGGGGGAAGTGGAGGATGGTGGGATGGGGGTGGAGGAGGAGGATGGATGGAGGGAGGGAGGAAGGGAGGGAGAGAAGGAGGGATGGAGGAAGTCACCAGGTTCGCCTGAGATTTCTTCTGACATCCGCTGACTTTCCCTCCAGCCACTCTGATCCCTCCCCTGGCTGCTGGCGGAAATCTCTGTCACTTGTTTATCTCAGTCAGGAAGGCATTTCCACCACCAACACTCTCTAAGTGTCTGAAAATAAACCGTATTTGTAGTATAGTGATAGGCTTGATCACGGAGGGAGCCAAATAGCAGACATCTACATTTTGTGAAACTGGAACAATCACTGGAACAGTATTGGGAAATTTGAGTCACAAGGCACAACATCAGGAAAAGCAACGGTTTCTCTTTAGGCCGGCTGCAGACTGCTGCCGTGGCGTGAGCGTGGCGTGAGTGTGGCGTGAGTGTGGCGTGAGCGTAGTGTGGCGTGTCAGTTGCGTGGCGGCTGCGTGGCATTTTCTATCTCTATTCACACCAGAAATGTGTCTGGCGCGGCCCTTCTACCTATTATAACATCTCTTCACTGTCTCTTTCAGAGGCGGAGTTAGCCTGGGTGTTCCCATGCTGCCTTGCGCGCGATTTGATTCACGCTGCTAAGGCAGCCTGGAGACCATGGAGCAAATTTTCACCTGAGATAGGGAACCAATCACAGAACAGGGGGGAAAGCAAGATGATGATGAGCTATGCACAGACGCATTTGATAGACATCCGTGGCACCCAATAAACGGATCTGGGCAGATACGAGAAAATGAACGTTTGGTTCCCAGACCACGTCTCATTGAGAAGTGGTGGCGCTAGCCAGGCTAAGGCGGAGTGGCAATCGGGACGGTCGGGAGTTTTCCCGGTGGGCCGGCCGATGAGTCTGCGCGGTGCGGGCCGGCCCATAGAGCTTTTATCGCGGCTGTACGCGGCCATCGACCTGATAGATGCATTAAAAATGTTCCGCGAAAATCTCCGAGACCACTCGCTCACTGCCTATATGTCATTCATGGTTACTCTGCACACTCATCTCTCCCATGCTGATTTTTGTGTAGGCTAGCAGAACTACAGAACTACAGAACTTTCATCACAAATAAAAAAAACAACAATTTAATTTGTTTGTTTGTACTTAAATTAACGTAAGCCTAGGTTAGAATGGAGCAAAGCCTCCTGGGAATGGGGAATGTGTTTCTGGTTTATCCAATGAACTGATTGCAGGTCAAGTCTATTTACAGAAATGTACAGTAGGGGGATAAATGAGCGGCCCCTCGTCTAATGGCATGACCCTACAAACGATCAAGTTCGAGGAAAGCTACAGGAGTTTTGACAGTCGACGGATTTGCGTGGTTGCTTGCTGTTTTACATATGGATGGAAGGCAGAGAGAAAGGTTAGCGGAGCTAACGCATTGACGTTATTGAAACTAGCACAAGCTAGTCTTAGCCTATGTTGATATGTAGCCTAGGCCTAGCCTAATGACTAATTAGTGTGCCCGTCAGGCTGATAAATGGTTTGTGGAACTCGTTGGAACTGTCTATATGTAAGCCTATATAGGCCTACTTTAATCGGCCTACTTTAGTCGTTCTCATACAAACCTATTCAAAGTGCCTGATTTTTTCAATTATTTAATTACCTGTGTTATTAGGTTGACATTGTCTGTAGGCTAGGCCTTTTTTAAATTTATACAGGCAACTATTGGAGTGCTATGATACCCAGATATGTCCTTGCATGATGCTTGAAATTTCCATCCACCCACAAAGCTGTTTTTATACTGCACTGCATGTCTAGTTCCTTACACATTTATTGAAAGTGCCTGGTTTGTGGTTGATTGGCTTGTTGTATTGCATTAGCACTATATATTTTGCTTGTGCTATTGATGTGTGTGCATGTTTGGGGGGGTTGTTGGGAGGGGGGGGCCGGTGCCGTTAGAATTTACCCGGTGGATTTTAGTGCCCCACTCCGCCCCTGGTCTCTTTTGAATGGAAACGCTTCCAACACACTTGCGCGTCGCGTTAAAAACAGGCGCCGGTCCTATTTCTAGCATGCACGCATTTTCAGCGCGGCTCGGGCCGCATCTGAGACGTACGTGTCACACAGGCAGTGTGCAACCTCTAACCCGTTACCATGGGAGCCGAAATGAAAACGGACACGCAGCTGACACACTCCACGCCATGCCGGCAGTCTGCAGTCGGCCTTATGCTAATCAGTCTATGCAAGGCCAAGCGTCATCCTTGCGTCCTGTCAGTACAAAAGAAACTGCTAAATGCAGCTCCATCCCACAACAGCGTACACCCACGTTGCCTCCCGCCTCACCCCGCGGCTCGCTTATGTGCTGCTGCCTCTGGGTTGCTCCGTTAGCCTTGACAGGCGATGAAATGGCGACGAGCGCTAACCGCCGCTGCCGCTTCGCTATCCGCTATCCGCACTCTCACCACTAGCGCTGGCCAGAGCAGGTGCATTGGCGAGTTGCTAATGGCGCACGGCATGTGGAGCGGCATCTCCCATCCATATGTTTCCCATTAGCGCCAGGCGCTGAGAGAAAGGAAACGAATGCAGAGAGACAGTCGGTGAGAGAGAGAGAGACAGAGAGAGAGAGAGAAAGAGAGAGAACTCATATGATGGAATGAGCACTGGTGCGTGAGAGGGAGTCTGTGGAAGAGGTGTCCATGAAGGAGAGCATACAGACAGAACGTGGAGTCTACTGATGCTCTTACAGTAGAAAACACTGTTAGCTGGAATTGTGAGTTATTTTCATGTTTGAGGTGTGTCAGTTCTTACTTGGATCTATTGTATATGTTTATTATCTGTTCTTTTGTATTTGATGGCACAATGTTTGGTGTTACCAAGCCTATGCGTGCACATTTCCTATTAACATAAAAGATAAGAACGGTGTCTTTGAGAAAATGTTACTTGTGCACATTTCCCTATTCATGTCCAGTCAGACAGTTGGGTTTTTCACACTCTGCACTTTCATGCTTTTGTTCTCATTCCTTTGGCTGCAGTGCCATTTGCTTTTGTCACATTTGCTCTGCTTTTGAAGGACGAGAAAAACTCAATCACCTCTCCAATGGCCTCCGCTCAATGTGCACGGATGAAAAAGGTGCAGGTTCCCCTTTTGAACTAAGCTAACAGAGCCACCAAATTGCCTTATCTCTCGCCCGGCATGACAGAGGTGCCATTACCAGCGGTGCCACAAAGAGATTTAAATGGCAGCTTCCAATTACGATAGTATTGATTACAGTAAGTTTTCCTCCGGCACCTTGCGTTTTTTAATCGTTTTCTTCTTGCCGCGATGACAAGATAAGGCAGGGACTATGAGACCTTGGGGGTCTCTATTTGTCAAACCTCCTACACACAGCCAAGAGTGGATGGGAGAGGACAAGGCCCTTATATACATACAGTACTTGTATGATCAAGTGAAGTCAAGAATACGAATGCATGCATGGAGTGTATGAAGAACTGTATGAAGTGTATATGACTAGAATGGGCATTGAACAAACACCTCAACAAAGAGACACTCACTATATAGATATAATGACTATAATGAATCATATCTATCTATCTATCTATCTATCTATATATATATATATATATATAGATAGATAGATAGATAGATAGATATAGATATAGATATATATACTCATGGTATATTTACAGTATACTGTATGGAAAGAATAATTTAAACATATGGTCAGAGTAGAGAGATGCTAGTACATTATGTAAAATGAAAAACTATATAGTGTTGTGTGTATAAAATAAACCAAACAAATAATATATGGTATCCCCACATTTTAACCATGTGGGCCTGCACCAAGTAACTCATGTCTTACAACTTCATATCATTGTAAGAACCGTTGCTACATGACACCGAGCAACTCTGTGTCACAGCTATTGATATTCTGTGCTTTCCTCTGCTCTTCAACCATGTCTGATATTCTCAGCGTGACCTTGAGGCCTCCGTTCGAGTTCTACCGACTCAATCCAATCATCTTTGACAGATACGGGTTTGGCGTGCAATTGCTGAGCCTGTGTAATGGCTAATGTTGGACTTACGTCCATTAAGCGCCGGCCATCCCGTCTCGTGCCGGTGCCTTCATTACAAACCACCTCTTCCCCATTAATCTCTATTAAGTTAGGTAAGGGAGGTAGAGACCTTGAGCTAATGTATATGTGATCCTGTGCCGTGCTATACTATCCAAAACAAATGTAGGTGGCAGAGGTGCAGAGCTCACTGGTCAAAGTGGAGACTGGTGCACTTTTTTTTAAAATTATTTTTTTGGTAACACTTTATTTTAATGTGTCGCTGTTACAGTGTACCTACCTAATTAGGTACAGTTGTACAATCTGTGTAACAACATGTACTATCAGGTACTATCATTGTACTTGCATTATGTATTTGTGGGTACCTACATATAGTTGTTACATTGTAATACTGAGTGCTTTTACAAAACTTTGCCAATTTGCCTAAATTGTCATCAGAGGCAAAGAGCTGACCTGAGACCTGCTGGATGGGGTAAATCTGGTCATGATAGATTTGATATACAAAGCATCTTAGCTCCAGTCAAGGCCTCATTGTCTTCAGTGTACATGTAACAGCTGTGCTGCTACAACCTTGTAACTCTTTGATACAGTGGAATAAACCAGTTAATTACTTACATGTACATGTGCGTGTATGTTATGTCTTCGATGTCTTGGAACAGGTCTACTAATTCACTACATAGTACATATATCAACTGTGTTGGTACACACTTATTGCTCTTTGATACAGTGGCATAAACCCATTAAAATGAAGTGTACCAGTTAAGTACTTACAATTACATATTACATGTATGTTGTATCATTGGTGTCTTGGAACATGTCTGCCATTACCCTACATACTGTAGTACATGTATCAACTGTGTTGGTACACATTTATTACTCTTTTGATACAGTGGAATAAACCCATTAAAATAAAGTGTACCAGTTAAGTACTTACATCTACATATATACATCCTGTCAATGATGTTATGCATCCTGTAATTGATGTGTTGAAACGTGTCTGCTGTTACACCACACAGTACATGTGAATTAGTAGACCTGTTCCAAGACAAGACCTGTTCCAGTTTATTCCACTGTATCAAAGAGTAACAAGGTTGTAGCAGCACAGCTGTTACATGTACACTGAAGACAATGAGGCCTTGACTGGAGCTAAGCATGCTTTGTATATCAAATCTATCATGACCCGATTTACCCCATCCAGCAGGTCTCAGGTCAGCTCTTTGCCTCTGATGAAAATTTAGGCAAATTGGCAAAGTTTTGTAAAAGCACTCAGTATTACAATGTAACAACTATATGTAGGTACCCACAAATACATAATGCAAGTACAATGATAGTACCTGATAGTACATGTTGTTACACAGGTTGTACCACTGTACCTAATTAGGTAGGTACACTGTAACAGCAACACATTAAAATAAAGTGTTACCATAATACATATTTTATTCTTCCCTTGCCTATTATACCCATGCTACATTGTAATACACTAAGCACATTGCTGCAGATGTGTCAAGTAAGACAAGTGGGTAATGGCACATTACTGACACATAGAGAGATTGGGAATAAGTGTAAGACTTGGTGAGTACAGAGCATCAGTGTATTGCTCTGTAGAGATAATGGACTTTTTACGTTTACTGGTATGATTTCAGTGTAAAAGGGGACATTGTGATAATACAAAACCATATAAAGAGATACTAAAAGTTCTCCTATGATATTGGCTTGGGAACCCTTTTGGGACTCTGAATGGCAGTTTGTTCCAGTGAGTGTACATTGGATATCCAGAGAGAAGATAATTTGTAACTACCACTCCTGTTTCACGTCAAATGATGTGTGTGTGTGTGTGTTGGTAGAGAGAGAGAGAGAGAGAGAGAGAGAGAGAGAGGGAGAGATGGCAGTGACATTTTTGTGCTACACCCAGAGAACAGTGAGGGCCGGTGCAGCGGAGCCGGAGTGTGCAGGCGTTAACATTTTAATGAGCTCTGGGAGGAATCAAAAAAGAGCTCTCAGGAGTCGTCATCCTCTCTGTCCTTCCACTCGTTCTTTTCTCTCCTCTCGTCCCCCCCTCCTCCTTCTCCTCCTCCTCCCCATATCCTCTCCTGTCTTCGTCTCTTTTCATTCTGCTCCTCTCTTTCCTGCTCTCGGCTACATGGACACCGACGCGGGGCCAGAACAGATTGGTCCAGTGATTTGTACTTTCATTACTCCACATCCTCCGAGCAGGGTGCTGCTCTGTGGGTATATCTCGGGCGTTAATCTGGGTCCACTAATGGACGATGGGAATAAATACATCCAAATGAATTCCCCCGCTCCACTCATACGGGACCCAGGGTACAGTATATCAGGAGCGTCCGAAGCCTCGCTCCTGGGCTTCGCTATCTCCAAAAGACACCCGTGGCCTGAAGCCATAAAGAAAAGTGGATGGGGCTCGTGATTCAACTGTTTGTTGCGATGCAATATGCTGTGCCAATAAATCCTAATGCTAATAGCTGTTTTGGGTTGAACCCGTGCTGATGTTGCGCAAGTGCTCAAAATGTAATGGTATTTTATCAACAGCGCTGGAAACGCATTGACATTTTTTAATGTGACGTGGTAGTGTATTCTACTGATGTGGTCTTTATTAGGCAGTGATCAATTTTTTTCATATGATGAATGTCAAATCTCCCCCATCAATGAATGACTAAAATGTCAGATGAGAACTGTGTTGCTGGAGGAAAGAATACTCAGAGAAAGTTCAGAGGGCTTATTGCCATGGCAACCCTCCTACACAACTTTAGGTAGCATTTAATGCAAAGCCTACTCACAGTAGTCCTAAAACCACGAAAGGCTACAAGACATACAAAATATAGGCATCCAGAGTTTGAAAACCCAATTTCTGGGGAGGGGAAACTCTTTGGTCTATTTCAGGGAGATTATTGATGACTCACACAGGGATTAAGGGATTGAGACGCTAATGGCTGAGACACTGCTTCAACTTCAGCGAGGCTTTGCACGTCTGAGAGTTAGCCTTTATCAGCCGGCGACTATTTTCCCTGCTCTCTTTCATTGGCTTCTCTTGTCAAGGGCAGAAGTTGGATGTTTGTGTGCCTATTTCCGAGCACACCTGATTGAAGTCAGGGTGATTATAATGCTCTTGATCAACTAATCAAGGCTACCAAGGATGGATTCATTCAGGTTTTACGAAGACCAGGGAAAGATAGAAAACATGTAAGGTAGAACTAGGGCACTGGAAATGAAATCAGTTACATTTGTATGGTCGAACTGATGAGATGTGGTCCAATCCCAAATAATTCCTTTCATAACTAAGGAGCACATATGATGATGGGAACATGTAAACAAATCAAATTACAGACGTCCATTATTGCAGGGCAAGTGTCCTTCACTGCAAAAAAATCGTAGAATTCAAAATCTATGTGAGATAAATACGCTTAAATCAAGTGAATATGTACTTATTTTTCTAATATTTGCAAGACATTTACAAGACATTTTTGCACTTGATTTAATTTTTTTTTGCCTTGTACTAAGTGAAAATCTTCTTGTTCTATTGGCAAATCTTGCCAGATAATGATACTTATTTTAAGTAGTATTTCCTCAAAACAAGAAACTTGCAAGATTTGCCACGGAACTGATCAAGCCGCATCGATGATTAGTCTTTCCACATGTAACCAAGTTTATTATTTAACAATGTATTTAGCTCATTCTGCTAGTGACAAATGATATATACTTATGTTTGTGGCCCAGGGTCTGTCTTGTCTATTGTGTGTTATTTGATTGTTTAGTGTTTACCTGTCTATGTTAAATGGTGCTGGCCACCAGGCATATGTTCCCCTTTTTATGGTCTGATGTGAGTCTTGTCTGGCCTATGTGATGTGTAGGGTACTGTGAGTACTAAGACTGTTACAATGCTGCTGTATTTTGATTAGAAGCTAAAGCAGTTTTTTCATGCTGGTTCAATCTCGCAAGATTAGAAATTACAATTTACCAGTTGTAATGGAACCGAGCGGAAGTTACCATTAACGACAGACACACACACAAACACACAGACATGCACGCACACACACACACAAACACACAGACATGCACGCACACACAGTCACACACACACACACAGAGTGAGAGCCTCTTTTGCATGTCTACCAGCCGGGTGGGTGAGGCACACTTCTTTCTGACGTCTGGGGTTTCTCTGTCGCACAACATACAGTACGTCCTCCATAATAGATCACAGCAAGTAAATTCCTACACGGCTCTCCGCGGCTGCTGGCAAAGGAAGTGACATCGCTGCACCCACGCAGAGTGTGCACGGGGCTCACGCACACAGAGCAGCACTTGTGCTGAGGCCCCTCAGCTTAGCCCGGACAGAGGCTTGATTTAAAATGTCATCTGCACGGCAGTTTTGCGTGTGTGTATGTGTGTGTGGGTGTGTGTGTATGCATGTGTGTGTGTGTGTGTGTGTGTGTGTGTGTGTGTGTGTGCAAGGGGTGCAAACTGAATTAAACTGACGTTAAATGGATGAACTGGTCAAGGTGAGAGGGAGGAATAACAGCACGGTCTCCCTCGGCATGAATCAAACTCACTCTTCTACACCTCCTTACTCTCTATTTCTCTCTCTCTCTTCCCCTCTCTTTCTCTCTCTCCCTATCTCTTTCTCTCTCTGTGTATCGGTTTCTCTCTCAATTTTTTCCTCCTGTGTTATCCAAGCGAAGATAATGGCTCTATTTGGCCATTGGCTTGGAGTGCAAGATAAAAGAGCAAATTACACCATACAAAAGCCGGCCCCACTAGGCCGATTTGCCTCTGTGTGTGAGATGTGTGTGTGTGTGTATGTGTGTGTTCCTTTCTGCTTCAGTTCTGCTAAATCAGTGTCACATGCACATTTAAGAGTGTGTTTGTGTATGTGTTGTGTGTGTGTGTGTTTGTGTGTGTGTGTGTGCGTGTGTGTGTGGGTGTGGATATCAGTGTGTGTGTGTGTGTGTGTGTGTGCGTGCGCATGTGGGTGTGGATATCAGTGTGTGTGTGTGAGGGCGGTGCGGGTTGGCTGAAGGGGGTGGACAACTCTGGAGGGTTTCTGTTGCAGCATCTTTGTAACCCAGCCTTGCTCCATCTCTCCTCTCTTCCTCTACCCTCCTCTCTCTCTCTCTCTCTCTGTATTTCTCTCTCTTGCCATTCCCCTCCTCTATCATCCCTTTCTCCATCTCTTTCTCTCCATCCCTCTTTCTTTTAAATGTCATGATTTATAAGAGGTCATCCTCATCACTAGTCATCTTCCTGCAAGCCCAAAGGCAGTTTTATGACAACAAGCCAATTATAGGTCCTGCTTACTTTCAAATAAGAATGCTCCGTTCCTCCATCTCTGCCTCTCTCACTCTATCCCCAGTTCCCTTTATCCCCCTCCCTCTGTCTCACTCTCTCTTCTCTCATTTGTATCACACACTATCCCTCTCTCTCCCCATCTTTCTCCCCCTTCTCTCGTCAGTCACACTCACTCTCTCTCCTCCTCCATCTACTCACTGCTGACTTCTTCCTCTCTTTCTCTCTAATGCTGTCTCCCTCCTCTCTCTTTGTCACTCTTTCCTTCTCTGCCCCACCACACTGTTCTCTCTTTCTTTCCCACGTGCTCTGTTCAGTTTCTCTTCCTGAGACCCCTCAAATCACTTTTCCCAGTCTCTCACTTTCTCTCTTTTCCTTCATCACTCTTTCTCTCCTTCGCTTACTTCCTCCATCTCTCTTTCTCTCTCATTCTCTCACTCCATCGCTGTCTTTCTCTCTCACTCTCCCTTTTCCTTACTCACTCTTTCTCTCCTTTTCCTTCTTCCATCTGTCTTTCTCTGTCACTTTCTCTCTCCCTCCCTCTCTCCCTCCCTCTCTCTCTTTCTTCCCCCCTCCCCCCTCTCTCTCTCTCTCTCTCTCTCTCTCTCTCTCTCCATGTCCCCTATGGTTTAATATGCGCCAGAACTCAATTTCACTCCCTGAGCGTTGTTGATAAGCCAGGCTGAGGTGGTATGGGGCCCGCGAGAGGACCCGGCGTGTGCCCGTGGACGCCAGAAAATCGAATTTCTCCGTAGACAATGAGCTCCATTTGTACAGTGGCCTGGATGAAAGGAAGGCATTTTTCCTAAGCACCGTTTCCTCCAGTCTCCCCCCTCTCTCAACACACACACACACACACACACACACACACAGCCACCAGCAGGCTATAACTCATATTGTCTGCACAGCAGGAGAATAATTTCTAATGAAAGTTGAGAAAATTGTCAAGCCTGCTTAATTACTGAGACACAGGACAATGAATGCAGATGTTCTTTTTTGCTCGCTCTTTCTCCGTCTTAATCTGAGCATAAAACGTCCTTTCTCAGAGCCGGCAAAGCCGATGCTTCTCTTCTTCTCCGCGCACATTCGACAGCGCGTCCTCCTCACCCTCAACAAAACAAGCTACATTTTTAATATCGAGAACACGCAAAGGGCAACGGGGGAAAAAGGAAGAATTTATTAAAAGACGTGCGTTCACTCATTCTATTCATCATTCACTCCATCACCCGTTAACGTTTCTTAGCCTCAGTTAGTCAGAAGTGACTAAACCCACGAGGGCTAAATCAGAAGTGACATGACTGAGAAAATGTTTTCCACATTGCCTCAGTGCCATCTTTTAATCAGTGCTGATGAGGAGAAAGAAAATATGTCCTGTTGTGGTTAGCCTGGCCTTGGGACTGAAAGGAACAAACCACTCATCTTGTTCAGCTGTTGGCCAGAGTGTTTTTATACCACTTAACCAGCATGCTTTCTTACACCTTCTGGTGGCTTATTAAGGCCATTTTCACCATCAGCTTATTCATACAAAATGGAGAAACACCATAGCAACAGTCATTATACTATGATTAAGAGTCAACCACCAATGTGAACAACTTCTTTGAGACAACACACACACACACACACGTATTCTTTTAAATGCACACACTCAGTCACGCTCTCCCTTTAATGAATATTCATGTTTATTTCCTCTGTATAAATATTTAAGATATTACAACCCACTTGCTTGCCTGCCCTCCATTGATTTCAGCTCTTGGCAAAGGGGTGGGGGATGGCATCTCTCTATCTCTCTCTCTCTCTCTCTCTCTCTCTCTCTCTCTCTCTCTCACTTTCCATTACCTGCCACATTGGCCATATCACTCTGGTACAGTAGGGACAGACCCTGGCGCATGCCCAGGGGATGTTAACCCATGAAGGGCCTCTTTCGCCGCAGGACTGCCTGGGGAACTTGGAGAGATTTGGCCAGAGCCTCCAGCCTAACGCCAGCTGTTGTCCAGGGATATAGCTGCCCTTTAGCAGTGTTTTGCTCTGGGGTATACTGTACACTCAGAATGAGTTCAAAATCATGAGTTTAGCAGATACTTTTATGGACAGCGACTTAGAAAAATCACAAATATCTGAGATTATACAATAAAAATAATATCAAACATTATTTCCTTCATTCTACATAGAAGGATACAGTAATGCTAACTCAAAAGATCATAGCATAAATAAGAAATAAATAAAAAAGGATGCTCAGGGATAGAAAGGGTTTCCTCAGGCCTGGGAGGAGTTGAGCAGGTCATTCCACCTCCAAAGGGCCCAAAGCAACATGCAGACACCGATATGGACATTACCCACCAATGGGAGCGAGCTAGTCCACAAACCTGTCACCTACTTGGGTGGACTAGAGGCCTTGTTCCTCTACTGAGAGCACAGTGCTGAGCCAGTACGCATTTGCTCTCCGTTCCATTTCATTTGCAAGGCTGTGTTTTGATTTGCAGCAGATGTTTCTGTCCAGAAGTGCCTTAGGAGGTACCACGGTCGCTCGGGCTGCAATCTGGCCACTTGAAGTGGAGGGTCTCTTGGCCAGGCCCGGAGCAGGTTTGTGCGCCCAGTGCTGTAGAGGTCTGAGGGAGAATTTGGAATTTGTGTGTGTGTGTGTGTGTGTGTGTGTGTGTGTGTGTGTGTGTGTGTGTGTGTGTGTGTGTGTGTGTGCATGTGTTGGGGGTGATGCAACACAGCAGGCGGGCAGGCAGGGGGCTGTGTGAGGACCTGAGCTCAGTCGACCATCTGGTGGAAAGGTCTGCAGAAACCACAGAGCGAAAAGCTGTGCAGTGTGCGGTGTGTGTGTTGTGAGCATGCTCAGTCAGGTCTTTCTTTCTCTCTCTCTGTGCATCTCTCCCTCTTTCTCATGCTCTCTCTCTCTCTCTCTGCATCTCTCCCTCTTTCTCATGCTCTCTCTCTCTCTCTGCATCTCTCCCTCTTTCTCATGCTCTCTCTCTCTCTCTCTCTCTCTCTGTCTCTCATTGGCACCATGCTGCTTCTCTCTTCATGATTATGTAAAACTTGTTGATTATGTATGTTGTTTATTTACATATTGCAAAGTTCTCTGCGCTGATGTGGCGCAGTGCCGTCATGTAAACAAGTGAAATTCTGGTCTAATAAATACGTATTAAAACTCTCTCTCTCTCTCTCTCTCTCTCCCTCAGGTCCTCGGAGTTGTTTATACGTACTGTATATGCATGAGTGTGTGTTTGTGAGTTTGTGTCTGTCTGGGTGTGTACGTGTGTGGGTGTGTCTGTGTGTGTGTGTGTGTGTGTGTGTGTGTGTATGTGTGTATGTGTGTGTGTGTGTGTGTGTGTGCTGTTCTAATACACAAGTCCTCCATGTCCTGAGTTCTTCAGGTTCTGTGTTCGGGCTGTTCCTCTCCACTTTCTCCCAAGTACCTCTGTTTCTGTCTGTTCCACTCTGTTTCCCAGGATCTCATTAGATCTCCGTTTCACACTGCTTTCTGCTTTCACTGTCCTCCTCCCCTCTCTCTCCT
>NC_055978.1:20519293-20531793 GCF_018492685.1 Alosa sapidissima | reverse complement strand
AACACCACACATAGGGTGTGTGTTGCCATAGTTAAGAACATTCCCACAGCAAGCAAACCAACCCACAGAAACTGTACTAAACTGGGCATCTCGATAGAGGCTGTCATGTAGATTTTGTTTTGCTATGTTCTATATGTTTCTCTAAATTGTTGTCCATCAAAGTATTTTAGGTCTACTGTACATACTAGTGTAGCCATCTCTTCTGAACAGTATGAGAACATAGGAGACTTAACACTCCAGCCATGACAGGTTTGCAGTGTTACATTGATGGATTTCCAGAGCACATTGTGATGTGAAATGTGTCAGGGAGTATCTGATGCTGATGTGATATCTATGGCAGCCTCTGATAAAAGACCACACTCTGCTAATGGACGTGTCTGCTCAGGTGTTATATGTGAGAAGGATGTTGATCATTTTTGAAAGCGGAATGAAGGCGTTATTTATTTAGAGTACATGTAATGTTATACAGCTTACAATGAAATATGGAGGCCTTTGGAAGGATTACAACATCTTTGCCATAAATAATGAGTAGCCATAATATAAATAAATAAATACAACCCAAATCCCGAAAAAGTTGGGATGCTTTGCAAAATGTGAATAAAAAAAGAATGCTGTGATTTATAAAGCATGTCAACTTTATATTTTAATTGAGAATTGTTTAAAGACAAAAAAATAAATAATATAATGCCAGGAACACGTCTCAAAAAAGAAACCAGCTAGAGTTTTGAGAATTAAATGTGATCCCATTCCTGCCGGATATACAGTAGGATTTCAACAGTCTGGGGACTTCTAAATCATGTTTTTCATTCCATGATGCATCCCAATTAGACAGGTCTGGACTGCAGACAGGCCATTTTAGCACATGGACTCTTCCTCTATGGAGACATACTGTTTAAATATGTGCAGAATTCATTTGGCGTTGTTTTCCTGAAATATTCGAAGTCTTCCCTGAAAAGACATTGTCTGGATGACAGTACAGTACTCTATATGTTGCTCAAAACGTGTGTACATCATTCAGAATTGATTGTGCCTTGTCAGAAGTGCAAGATGCCCATGCCATAGGCACTAATGCACCTCCACACTGTCATAGATGCTGGGTTTTGAACTGAGCACTATAATAAGTTGGATACGTTGGATAGTTGAATTGTCCCTCTCCTCTTTCGCCCAGAGGAGTCCACAATTTCCAAAAACTTTCCGAAATTGCACATTTTGATTGGTTTAACCACAGCACCCTTTTTTACTTTACCTCAGTCCATTTTAAATGAGCTCAGGCCCAGATAAGACGGTAGCATTCTGTATCATATCTAAATTAAAATGTCTTTTTTGCATGGTAGAGTTTACACTAGCGTTTGTGAATAGAGTATTAAACTGTGCTCATACAGTGCAACTGGAACGTTTTCAGACTCTTTCAAAAATTTTTCTCATTTTGTTTTTCAGACTCATCTTAAAATGAATTCATCCATAGCACTCCATCAATTAGGCCTTTACAGTGGGCAGACGGAAGCCATTTTTTGCCGGGAGTTTGCCAAAAAGCACCTAAATAACTCTCAGACCATGAGAAGTAAAATCCTCTGGTCTGATGAAACAAAGATGGAACTATTTGGCCACAATTTCCAATGGCGTATGTGGAAGAAACCAGGCAATGAGCTGCACTGATGGCTGTCATTCTGTAAGGGTTCTTCCATGTCAACGAAGGATCTCATTCATATTGACTATTGGGTCCTTGGTTACCTGTCTGGCCAAGGCCCTTCGTCCCGGATTACTCAGTTTGGCTGAGCGGCCAGATCTAGGAAGACTGTTGGTTGTTTCAAACTTTTCTTTTTGCGAATGATGGCTACCATCCTCTTGGGCACTTCAATGCTCCAGAAATATCATTGTATTCTTTCCCAGAGATGTGTCTTGACTCAATCCTGTCTCGTAGGTCTACGGACAATTCTCTTAATCTCGTGGCTTGGTTTTCACTCTGACATACACCATCAACTGTGAGATCTTATATACATAGATGTGTGCCTCTCCTAATAATGTCCAATTAATTAATTTAGGCACAGGTGGACTCCAAACTAATTGTAGAAGCATCTCAAGAACCATTGATAGAAGTAGGATGCACCAGAGTTTGAATCCATTTTTAGATGATTCTGAAACATAACAAGATGAATCACATACACACACACACAAAGTGAAGTAAAACTCATACTGTGTGATGTAATACCAATGTCTGATTACCTGATGGTTGGTGGTTAAGCCTCTGGGGTGTGTGTGTGTGTGTGTGTGTGGGAGTGGATCTTTTAGTTTTTTAATGGACAATAAAAATAAGATGGGTTGGGAGGAGGGGAAGAGAGGCGTTATGCAATAATGTCTCATAGTGTGTCCTTGCCGTTAGTGTTGCCATTGAGTTTATGCATCTTTTCATGAGTAAGTGCGTGTGTGTGTGTGTGTGTGTGTGTGTGCGTGTGTGTGTGTGTGTGTGTGTGTGACAAAGAATACACATGGTCATATACACACATGCACGCATACTCACATACATGCACGCATGCACACACACACAGATATACTGTACACACATGCACGCATGCACACACACACAGATATGCACACACACGCACACAAAAAGCAAAAGCACACATATATTACATATGAAGGTTGTGACACAAACCCACAGTAAAAATGCAACCAAGACAAAATAGCTTGGCTACACAGAAAAGCGAAATTAAATCAATACCCAGAAAGCCAACACATCTGGTAACCAGCTACCCTGAGGTGTTCAGTCACCCTCAATGCAGCTCTCTCCTTCGCCACCTCTGAGGCTGTCTTTCTCTCCAGCCCTATATTTATATTTTTCTCTATACCTCTCTCTCTCTTTATATTTTTCTCTATACCTCTCTCTCTCTTTTTCCTTTCCTCTCTCCTATATCCCTCATTCTTTACATCTCTCTAAGTTGCTCAGTCCACATATCCCTCTCTCTTTCCCTCTCTCACTATATTCCCCTCTTTATCATTTTCTTCTTCTCTATATTCCTCTGACCCTCATTCTCTCTCTCTCTCTCTCTCTCTCTCTCTCTCTCTCTCTCTAATCCCTCCTTAATTATATCCCATTCTCCTTACCTCTATCCCCCTCTCTCTGTATTTCTCCTTCTCTTATTCCTCCCCCGTCTTCTCTCGTTCATTTCAGCAATATCCCTGCTCTACATCCGCTCTCTCCTCCTATACATTTCTCTCCCTCCCTCCCTCTCTCTCTCTCTCTCTCTCATCTTCTATTCCTACTCTCCCTTCTCTCGTCTCCTTGCTCTCTCTGTATCACCCTCTCCTCCTCTCACCTCCTCTCTCTCCCTCTCTGTCCCTCTCTTCCTCTCACCTACCCCCGAGTTGGGAGCTCATCTCATTCTCTGGCCACCAGCCCTTAGGCCTCTCTCATGAGCTCAGTAACACACACAGAGAGAGAGAGAGAGAGAGAGAGAGAGAGATAGAGAGAGAGAGAGAGAGAGAGAGAGAGAGAGAGAGGGAGAGAGGGAGAGAGAGGGAGAAGGAGAGAGGGAGCCAGTGAGAGACAGATAGAGAGAGAATGAGTGAGTGAGAGGGTGATGAGAGAGGGAGAGAGAGGGTGCATAAGAGGGTACAAAAGGGAAAGGATGAGTGAGGGAAAGAGAGAGCGGAAGAGAGAGAGAGAGAGAGGTTGACAGAGTGAGAGAGCGGAAGAGAGAGAGAGAGAGAGGTTGACAGAGTGAGAAAGCGGATGAGAGAGAGAGAGGCTGAAAGAGAAAAAGAGAGCTCTCCCAAATCTCGTCCCCCTCGTCTCTGATAATTACCCATGCTGCTTTTCTGCCACCTCGTTTGCATAATCATCGGCAGCCATTCACAGGCCAGGCACAAAGCGTTCTAATGACACAACAGAGAAACAAGGAAAAGGGCCCATTCAGAGCCCAGCCTCGCGCTGCACTCTTCTCCACAGCAGAGGCATTCACACCCGCCGCTCCACCGACTTCCTATTCACTTCTTATGGGGGTTTGCAACTCACAGAATGCATGGCAGAGGCTCAGGCAGGAGCAAAACACAATCTACTTTTTGTTGCTCCGTTTATGGTGATTTTGTTTTATTTTATTTATTTATTTATTTATTTATTTAATTTTTTTTGTGTGTACGTGTGTGTGTGTGTGTGTGTGTGTGTGTGTGTGTGTGTGTGTGTGTGCATGTGCGCGCACACTGAGAAGAGAGACTTGTAAATAAATCAAATAAATAAAAAATAAATAAAACACTGAAAAGTGAGACGCCATTTCGAAAGTACATGTTTGCTTTAGAAAGTGCTGAGGGATCAGCTATCATCAGGATGTTTTTTCTGTAGCAGATCAAACAGACAAATTTCTCAAAGTTTCATAGATATCCAGCGAAAGATTATAAATGCAAAAATATAACATGCTGTTGAGAGAGCTCTTTACTGACTGCTAACACTTGCAAAAAGGAATGAAACTGTGTCCTCACAGAGGACTTTGGTTTGGATAACTCTGGAGCTGTTCTTTCACAAAAACGCCACTGAACAAGGGAGAAAAATACCTGTCTGCTTGTTTTGGCACATCAAAAGGAATGGTGTAAGCATTGATCATGAAGTCTCATCTTCCTACGCCAAGTCACTCACAATGCACACGTTCGCTTTGATGTGTCTGTTGAGCAAACTGACAAATAGGGTGAAAGTGGAGTCAGAGAAAGAAAGAAGAAAGAACAAAAGAAAAAAAAAGTCTAAAAAAAGTGTCAAAAATCATCCCTGTCACGTTTCAATGTGTACAAAACTTAGACAAGGTGAGAGATAGCAGTCTTTAGATACACAGTGACAGATCAGGACATACTGTATCTACTAGAATAATCTGGTAGCAAAAGATGTACTTCAGAATTGTTCTATATAGTCACTGATTGGTGTATGGCAACACCCTGTGTTCTACAATACTGAGTGAACCAGAACTTGATACCCCTGCCACATCACCCTCTCTCTCCCCCTTTCAATTGGTTATACCACAAAGCTTCCCCTTCCTTGTGGTCATGAACCCCTGTGAAGAAGAGAAGGAGGGAATGAGAGTGAGAGGGATGAGTGTTGGGCCTGTGTGTGTGTGTGTGTGTGTGTGTACGTCTGTCTGATGTGTGTACGTCTGTCTGATGGGTCTGTGTTTGTGTGTGATTATGTGTGTGTGTGCGTGTGTGTGTGTGTGTGTGTGTGTGTGTGTGTGTGTGTGCGTGCGTGCGTGTGTGCGTGCATGCGTGTGTGTGCTTGTGTGTGTGTGTGTGTGTGTGTGTGTGTGTGTGTGTGTGTGTGTGTGTGTGTGTGTTTGTATGTGTGTGTGTACGTCTGTCTATCTATGGGTCTGTGTTTGTGTGTGATTATGTGTGTGTGTGCGTGTGTGTGTGTGTGTGTGTGTGTGTGTGTGTGTGTGTGTGTGTGTGTGTGTGTGTGTGTTTGTATGTGTGTGTGTACGTCTGTCTATCTATGGGTCTGTGTTTGTGTGTGATTATGTGTGTGTGTGCGTGTGTGTGTGTGTGTGTGTGTGTGTGTGTGTGTGTGTGTGTGTGTGAGAGAGCGAGTGTGACAGGTGGGTAGGGGGTGAGGAGTGTGAAGAAGATGCCTGCGGGAGTTTCACACACATCCCGAGGCAACATGGCCACTGGCCTCCCTCTCCTCCCTCTCTCATCCTCGCTGGACTAGAAAGACAAAACACACTCCTTAGTGTGCTCCATTTTAAACACAGCCCAGATGAGCGAGCCACACCGCCTGATAGAGAGAGTCACAGAGGGCCTTTTACCGCTTACACAGGTGGAGGAGTGGGGCAAATGAACTCAGAGGGAAAAGAAATGATGAAAGGCATTTCGCAGGAACAGCTGCTGAAATGTTTTTTTTTTTTTTTTGTACTTTTGACAAGGGCAATTTTAAAAACACGGTGAAAACTCTGATTGTACCCAATTAGCTTCTGTAGGAAGGAATATGCTGACGCAAGCTTTGGCTCAGTGAACCTTTTATTGCATTATAATCGCTGGCTAATAAATCTCATTCTTTTCCCTTTTCTCAGTCTTTTCCCATCCTCCTTTCTTTTTCTGTTCTTTTGCTTTTAACAGCAATCTGTGCATCTTTTATCGAGCCTTATAAATTTGCAGTACAGCTGACCACATTATGCAGGATCACATGCGTATGGAAAGCACGTTATTATGCTATTGCAATAAAACATTAGCCTGTTAAAATCCAACCTCATTCACAAAGTGAATAGAGTCTGGTGACTCTCGATTGGGAAACGTTTACAACTCTTGTATCGCGAAATCATTGGTCCAGCCTTACCAATCACATTGATCAGAAATTCCTAACGTTACTTCCTACTTCGCCTAAGCTTTACAAACTGACAATAAATAGTCTCAGCAGTCAGGAAACAATGTATGTGGGATTACCTTAGCTGTAAATACATTTCAGCATTTGTTGACCTTTGCAGGTGTCGCTGCTTCTGTTTATCACAATAAGTTTCGGTTTCGTCTTCCCCTCTCGTCGCTGATTGGCCTGACATTTTTCTTGTCTAAGGGAAACGGTTATGCACTATGGTGTTCCAGACTAGATCTCCCTGAAAGAAGATCTAGATGGGCGGGACCAGGTTAATAAAACCTATCCTCACAGACTGCTATTGGTTATGTCCCTAAACTTCTGCGGGTTGTCTCTCAGGCGGTTGCTATGCCATACCAAGGGCCGCATGGCTATGTGTCCTTCAGAGACATTTTGGCAGGTCATGCTGATCACTTCACAGCAGATGCAAACCAGTCTGTCTGCCTGTCAGCCTACCAGCCTGGTTGTCTGTGTGCCTGTGGGTCTGCCTGTGTGTCTGTCTGCCTGCCTGCCTACCTGCCTGGTTGTCTGCCTGTCTGTCTGTCTGTCTGTCTGCCTGCCTGCCTGCTTGTCTGTCTGTCTGTCCTAGTCCTGGTCTGATCCTGTCCTGTTGGCGACTTGCTGGTGCATGGACTTATTATTAGCTTTTGTACACAAAAGCCCACATTGGATTTTAAAGCAGTAAGGCCAGAGAGATAGAGAGAGAGAGAGAGAGAGAGAGAGAGAGAGAGAGAGAGAGAGAGAGAAAGAGAGAGAGAGGGAGGGAGAGAGAAAGAGAGAGATAGAGGAAGAGAGAGATACAGAGAGAGAGGAAGAGAGAGATACAGAAAGGGAGAATAATATGAATATGAGTATGTGTGTATGACCCCTTTCCTCTGTGTGTGTGTGTGTGTGTGTGTGTGTGTGTGTGTGTGTGTGTGTGTGTGTGTGTGTGTGTACTCGAAGGTTGCCAGTTCGAAACCCAGCCAGTCACTTGATGACCTTGGTCTGCATTGTCTCAGTCCACCCGGCTGTAAATGGGGCAGTCTACAACTCTCATCCCCTCAGAACCTCAGAAACTGCGTAGAAACACCAGCCCTATTAGCCTCTATGGCTCAGAAAGGATTTACAATGATGATTGGTGAGCCACAAGGACACTAATTAACATACAAATATAGCTGCAAGCAGCAATGAGGGGGCCAAGCAGAATAGGCCGGAGTAGCCACGGTGACAAGATAGAACTCAGCAGACACCCGGGATCAACAGGGCTGAAACAGGGCTGAGTATTGCCACCGCCTCCGCCAGCCAGCCCCCCCCCCCCCCCACCCAATCACCCCAGCCCGTCCCACCCCGTCCTGCCCTGCCCTGCCCTTGACGCACGCATTAGAATTAACTGGATGGAACATGTTGTCATCAGTTTCATATCAAAAAATAAAAGATTGATAAAACACAAGCAACTACAGATCAAAATGCAATATTGCTAATTGCAGCACCCCCTACAGGTCAAAGGTCCCCAAATTGTTTGAGCGTCCTCCTAATGGGGTCATGAATATATGTAGTAAGTTTGGTTATGATACATGGCAGGGTTGCTGAGATATGAGCTCACTTCCAGTTTGGCGGCTTCGCCACCAATTTCGATTGGCTGTTACGGGCGAATGCTTTTGTCAATTGTTCCAGAGAGCGATATATTGATAGGTTATGGTCTGAAGATGGTCTGTGCCAATGTTGGTGAAGATCAGATGAAATTTGCGACCTGTGATAACTTTTTGATGTTTTTGATTAAATCTAACATGGCGGCCGAATCAATTATGATGACATCACAAGTTGGCCTGGGTTGGTCTAAGGACCTCCAACAGTATTACCAGACACCACTAGTACATTTTAATTCCAAACACAACAGCAGCTACAGGCCAAAAGGCATGTTTCTTAATTACAGCACCCCCTAGAGGTCAAAGGTCACCAGATTTCTTGAGCCTCCCCCTGATTGGGTCCCGAGTCCATGGACTAAGTTTGGTTATGATAGATGAATGGGTTGCTGAGATATGAGCTCACTTCCTGTTTGGCAGCTTCGCTGCAAATTTCGATTGGCTGTTACGCGCGAACGATTTTAGTTCCGAAGACAAAAAACGATGCATTAATGAGGCATGGTCTGTAGATGATATCTGTGAAGTTTGGTGTCGATCGGACAAAATTTGTGACCTCTGATATGTTTTCTGATATGAAGTGATTTTGATGAAATCCAAAATGGCGGAAAATCCATCATGGCGGAAAATGACGTCATAGGGTGCGTTGAACTCGGTTTGGTCCAAGGATTCCAATGATACCTCATTTTTGACAATCGGGTCAACAGGTCAGAAGTTACGTGCGTGAACGCAAGTCCAACTTTGGCCTGTTGGTGGCGCTAGAGCACGGGAGGTGCCGACATGAAACTTTGTGACATGAATCATGGGACTGTCCCTAATCAGTGTGCCAAATTTCACAACTTTTCACCAGACGGTTCTATGGGCTGCCATTGACTTCAATGGCAGAATAATAATAATAGGGAAGAAAACGTAGAAACACAATGGGTGCTTTCGCAGCTTCGCTGCTTGGCCCCCAATAATCAACATACACGGCCTGTCCTGGAGAAATAATACATTTACATATCTTTACTGTGTTTGTGTCTGTATTTTTAGCAAGTTTATGTAATTCTCGAGAGGTTTCAATTTCTTCCTCCACTCCGAGTTTCAGGTGTTATTCTGGACGGCGCCTGCAGTGCTATGCGTTGACACCCCAATGCCACATTTTTTTTAGCATTCATTTTCAGTGATTCATCAACGAATCACCTACTGAGTCAATTCACGGTGTCAACTCATTTGCATAATGATCAAGTATTATTTTTTTTAATACGCTATAATGAAGGGTGATGAGGATCGACTGTGTGAAGCCCTGCCTGCCTGTTGCCTGTCTGCCTACTGAAGAGAAAAAGGGATAAAAGAGGAGCGGTTTTTAAAAGGGAGGCACAGACGTCTGGGAAATAGGAGGAATATTGAGAGGAGGAGAGGTGTTGGGGAGCAGGCGGCCACTTTAGGTTATGAGCCAAACAAAGCCCACCTGTTCAGAGAGATTTAAGAGCAGATTTTTTAAGATATTGGATAGAGAGAGAGGGATACACACACCCACACATACAGTACACACACACACACACACAAACACACACCAACACACACACACACACACCAACACACACACACACACACACACACACACACACACACACACACACACACACACACTCACACACACACACACTTCACATGCATATGTCACCACACATGCATACATATTCACATACATATTCACAGCACCAACACACACACACACACACACACACACACACACACACACACACACACACACTTCACATGCATATGTCACCACACATGCATACATATTCACATACATATTCACAGCACCAACACATGAACATACACACAGACACACACACAGACACACACACACACACACACACACACACACACACACACACACACACACACACACACACACACACACACAAACATATTCACAGCACCAACACATGAGCATACACACAGAAACACATACATACACACACACCAGCAGAAAACGCACACACTACTAATCACACTGACAGGCCTGCATGGCATTGTCTACTACCATCACACTAATATGAGACGATCCCAACCACACGGTACGTAAATGGCCATCAGGCCTCTTGTCCACTGGACTGTTTCAGAATAATGGTGAAATTTTAGTGTATGGGACCGAATTTGAATGACGTGCCAAGTGAAATCTTCAGTCTAACTGCAGTAAAGCTAATCTAATAAATAGGCAAAGTCAATTTGCTAATTTAACACCATGGGTAAGACCCTAACCACATTAACATATTACAGTAACACATTAACTACTGTAACTAATGAGTCAGCCCATTGCTACCACATGCCATATGCTACCACACGCCACATCAAAAGCTATAATTCATGCACCAGAACGTTGCTTGATGACGGACACTGCAATTTACCATCCATTTAAATCAGAGCCCTTTGTGCTTGAGAGGCTAAGCAGTGCATACGTTTGTTCTTATAACAAGCTGACGGATCTGCAGATGCTGTGCGCTACTGCCACCCCTTTGCTGTCTGCCATCCTTTTGAAATCAGGTTCCTCTCTAGTGTGACAGGTTCACAATGGTGCCTAAGCAATGCCTCAGGACATCCCAACAGTTCCCCGTCATCTCTATTCCTGGAACAGACAAAGGTGCCGGGAATATAGTTCTCCTTTACGTGGTTCCCCTTTGTGTTTAAGGCAAAAAGAATGACCAATCTGATAGCTCTCTACTTCATAGTCTCTGTTTTTTTTCTTCTTCTTCTTTCGCATAAAATATATTTCAGGGAGAGGCAACATTCATGTTCAAAGCTACTTGAGAAAGAGTTACACTGTCTCGCATTGAGACTCTTTAAACACTGAGATAAACTTCTGCAAAAATGATGTAATGCAAATGTAAGCCAAGCCAGACTCTGCATCTCTCACGACTGCTCAAGGCCCTGATGCAGGATGCCCAGCCCAGCGGGAGTCACGGCTCTCTAAACGATGCCCTCCTGCAAAAACAACAAGGTTCCACTCCTTTATGTCCACAGTAAAGACCTTTACAGCCTCGAAACTGGACTTCATAAATCCTCCTGCCCTCCCTGGGCAGTGTACTACTCTAATGCCATGCAGATGACCGACCCCTGCCCCACCTCCACCCCCAAGACACACACACACACCTCCGTCGGAAGGAAATGCGACTGCTGATGTTTTTTTTTTTTTTTTTAAGTCTGGAGCATAGCCTCCCGAACACTCCCTGGCCGTGACTCTCCATAAACACTGGCTGGGCAGGGTGCAGGTGATGACAGGAGGGCACTGAATAATTCCCCTAATAAACCCCCCCCCGTCCCCTCCCCTCCATACCTGCCCCGGCGGCAACCTGCACGGCCCACGCGCTGATTTACGGCCGCTGCCTCCGCTCGCATCTTTCACAAGGTGCAAAACTGTCTCTAATGCGCGGTGACGAGACATGACTGCCAGGTTCACCTACTGGGGCATTTTTATGATGAATTATTCTCCGTCACACTATACCAGCCAGGAAAAATGTTCCTGCCCACGTGGGGGTTGGTGGCAATTGGGCTGGGCACTGAAGGTCCTGGGCATGGACGGTAAAACAGAAGGACTTATGAGCGGGGGTGGCAATATCCTTTGCCATCAGGTACACCTGTGCATCTGGGCACAGAAAGCAGGCCAGCAGTGCAGAGAGAAATGCTGGCTGCCTTTTGCAATGCGCTTCTGTCACGGATCACAAAACGCCATGAATTCCAAAATGGCCTTGGTTCGGAGGAGAGACGCAAAGTGCAGAGCACGAGTGTTGTCTCTCTCAATGCACTCCTCAATGCCTTCATTTCACATAGCCATTATACCCAAATGTATGCACATAAATAAATGAAGTGTGGCTCTATTTTGTTGGCAGTTATCCAGTAATGTGTCCCACGCTTGTACCATTTGTTGTGAAGAAATTACTTTCTTGAGCGGCACCACCTCTATTTAGCTCTTTAAAACACTGGATAACCCCTTCCGACCCCCCGGAGCTTCAGTTTGTTAAACAACATCTTTAAACTCCCCGTGGGACCGCACAGGAGCGCAGCCACTAATGGGAACAGATATCCATTTTCTTGCACACCAACACTTTCCTCCCCCTCTCTACCCTCTCTCTTTCTCTCTCCGTCTCTCTACCCCTCCACCTCCCCTCTCTCATCCTGCTTCCCTCCCTCATTGCTCCCAGGAGCCGAAGGCAGCGAGGATGATGAACGGCGAGGTTCAGCCAATGAGACGCTGGATGCTGCGAGCGCTTCGCTCTTAGCTGTGACGCCATTGGCTGTCGGGCGAGGAGACGGGCTTATTCGGATATTAATGACTGCTGAGCAGACACCAGCATGTCAATGTGACAGCTGGTCGGGTGGGGAGATGCGCCTTTAGCAACCGCAAAGGAGAGGGCAAAGGGGGATTACAGAGGCTCTACAACAACAGCGTTCCACTGGCGGACTATCTGCGTGTTTGTTCCAGAGACCGGAGACTCGGGAGCGCTGAGGAGTCGCGTTCCTGTCTGTCTCAGAACTGCGTAAAAACGAGG
>NC_055978.1:20421793-20511793 GCF_018492685.1 Alosa sapidissima | reverse complement strand
TCTCTTAAACTGCCGATCGCTCTTCCCACATCCACCTCCAATCTCCTTTTACAAGCCGCACTGCTGTTACCTCATCAGCAGGATTCATGTTGTTCTTAGTGCAGTAACCGGGTAAGGGGTGATTAATCTCATCTGTTTCTATTCACTGTATGTATGTATGTTCTGTATGTATGTATGTATGTATGTATACTGTATACTGTATACCTACAGTATCTATCTATCTGTCTGTTTGTCTGTCTGTCTGTCTGTCTGTCTGTCTGTCTGTCTGTCTGTCTGTCTGTGTTTTCATGTTTGGAATAAATATGCTGCTGCCGTGAGACCACTGCCCATTGGCGAGGTACTCTGTTACTCTCCCCCTCCCTCCCTCTGCCCAATGCCTGTCGGGGCTTTTGGACGCTAGGAACCTGAGCGGGGTTGCACAGTGGGTAAAAGGTGTCGCGGTGTCGGATTGTTCTCTCCGAGGGGGCGAGTGCAGCAGTGCATTATATCCAAACGGCGCAGCCAGCAGTGGCAGCGGCGGCGGTAGCATCAGCGTGAAAACGGGTCGGGGCCTCACCGCAGGGGGTGCTTCCGCCGCGCTGCTCGCACACAACAACATCCTGTTCAAAAGGGAGAGGAGAGAGAGAGAGAGAGAGAGAGAGAGAGAGAAAGAGAGAGAGAAAGAGACAGTGTTTGACCTAAAATGCAACAAGAGAAAAGAGGGGGGGGGGGGGGCAGAGTGGTGTGATATCCAAGGAAACGATGAAAGCCGTGGAGTAAAGGGGAGTTTGACAGAGGTAGAGCGAGAGAGAGAGAGCGAGAGAGAGAGAGAGAGAGAGAGAGAGAGAGGGGGGTGAGAGGAGAGGGAGGGAAATGTAGAGCAGAGACAAAAAGGATGGGCAAGAGAGAGAAAAAGGCATTTGGGGGAATGAATTTGTTTTGTGTTTTTTTGGGCCTTTTTGAACAAAAAGAAGAAGAAAAAACCCCTAAAAGCTTGGCACTGGTGAAGCGGCTCTTAAGAGTCCACTCCTGACCTCTCATGAAACCTGCTCACGTGCCCATCCTCCGTGTGTGGCGATTCAGAGAGTATCGGAGCCTCAGGGTCATCCTTATCCTCCCTTTCTTCTCACCACTCCACAGAACTAGGCCTTGCTGAGTTTTCCATCGCTGCCCCCCCCCCCTTTTCTTCCAGTAATGCTAATTAACAGAGGCCAAATAGACGCTTGCTTTCAGAAACACACACACACACATACTGAGATACATATACACATAGAGAGAGAGAGAGATGGAGGGTAGAAGCACACACTTCTTTTCTCCTCTCTTTAATCCTCCTCCACCACTCTGTCTCTCTCTCTCTCTCTCTCCGCCTCTCTCCGTGTCATATATTTAAAATGAGCTAACCATCCCAGGCTATTCATTTTCTTGGCTGAAATAAAGCGCACTGGAGCTGCCTGATGCTGTTGCAGCGTTCCCGAAGCCTTGACAGTAAATCACTGAATCAGTTTATCCCGGCGCAGAGCCCCATTCACCCAGACAGACTCAGGCTCGCAGGCATCGCCTGGAGCATGTGTAGGTGGGGAGAAGCAGCCCCTAGACCTCAGAACTATGAATTAAATATCATTATTCTGACTCCTGTTTCACAGAATATCGACCACCGTTGAGAAGAAAAAAATGCAGCAGCTGTGGTTTTGACCACTGCCAGGCAGGGCAAGGCTTCAGAGATGTATTAAATGTGTAGTATATGAAAAGTGTGTGTAGGTGTATGTATGTGTGTGTGTGTGTGTGTGTGTGTGTGTGTGTGTGTGTGTGTGTGTGTGTGTGTGTATGATGGGCAGAACGTTGGGCAGATGTTTTAAATGTGTAATAAAATACCGACAGTCACTCCTTAAAAACCTTGACAGAAAATGCAAGCAAGCACAGAAGTGACGTTTCAGTCAATGGCTATGACCTGTGCACAGATCATAGATCCCACTTTATATATGTCCTTAGGTCTATTTAATAATAACTGCACTTTTTAGTAAGTCTTTGCATTTAAATGCTGTCTGTGAATAATACATGCATGAATAATGAATTGCACATGTAAGCACAGTGCATTTCTAATATTAGTAAAAAAAAAAAATATGAAATTCACTTTTGGTTAATATTAAAGTTAAACTGTGTAAGTAAAGTAGTGAGTACAAGTAAGGGTGAGTTTTCAGTGTGTGACTGGGACTTACAAATTTGTGGTATTCTCCCTAGACGGTTCGAAGCATTGATCGCGAGCCACTTGCGAGGGTGTTGACAGTGTTGTGGTCTAAGACAGGGCCGTCGGCAGAGACTCGCTCAGGTGTGGCCTCCGCGTGCATCTCTCATAATGGAGCCGAGTAAATGGAGCAATCCGTTTGGTAATGTGAAGTCATGTACCGCGGAGAGAAATCTGGCCTCCCCCAAAATAGCCTAACCTTGTCTGAATGGAAGAGGAGGGGAGGGGAGGGGGAGGGGGCCAGGGGAGTGGGGGTGATGGGGGTGTGGTGGGGTGGGGTGGGGGTAGGGTTGATAATGCACAGAAGAGTTATGATAATGTGAAAGATGGGAAAACACAGAGGTACCATTGCATGTGTAATATTTTCATCAAGTGTCAGCGCAAGACCTGAATGTTAATAGAAGGCGTCGCCTCCACGATGCACTGGCAAACAGCCAGGGTGCTTCCACTAAGAAAACCAATGTAGGAGTCCAGCAACCAATTACTCCTCCAAGAGGGAATTTATCACATGGCTTTGACTTGGTAAATAAGCCAGTATAGAGAAGGGGGAGGGTGGGGTGGGGGCGGTTACAGAATACAACTATAGGCCACCATACAGTCAGTCATCAATCCGTAAATCAATATTGTCAAGGTCAGTTAGAGAATATATGGATGACTTTGTGGTTTTATTTAGTTTGGGAGGTGGAATGGAATATAAGAGAGGCACATGTGTCTGCTTATATAAACATAAACCTGCCTGGAAGCTGGTGATAAGGGTTTATATTTCTTTATTAATTGTTTTTTTTTATGTCAATGTTAGCGAGGTGCTAGCACCCCTGCTGTGATGCCTCATTTCTGAACGCGAGCCTGAAGAAGATGAATGACATTTTAAAATACATGTAATGACATTTTACAGTAAAGAACAGCATTTAGTTGAATATCTGAATGTTTACATGTATTGAGCAAAATTGGGCAGCCGTGGCCTACTGGTTAGCGCTTCGGACTTGTAACCGGAGGGTTGCCAGTTCGAACCCCGACCAGTAGGCCATGGCTGAAGTGCCCTTGAGCAAGGTACCTAACCCCTCACTGCTCCCCGAGCGCCGCTGTTGTTGCAGGCAGCTCACTGCGCTGGGATTAGTGTGTGCTTCACCTCACTGTGTGCAGTGTGTTTCACTAATTGATGGATTGGGATAAATGCAGAGACCAAATTTCCCTCACAGGATCAAAAGAGTATATATACTTATACTTATAAAAGGTGTGCAGAATCCATTTTGATGACTAATTCTTTAGGTGTATTTAGAATATTGACGTCAAAAAACTGCACATTGGTGCTTATTGGAAATCCATGGACCCTTTCATGATATGACTCATTGTGTACTAAACTACTACTAGTAAGCATTTCTTAAAGGGGTGGTTCAGGATTTTGGACATAGGACCTCATTTCCAAGTAAGCAAGTGTGATATTTATCAGTGGAGACCGTTTTCAACACGTTTCATCCAGTCCTTCTAATTGCAGAGTTCGCAGGTGCTAGGCTAGCGCAAGTCAACGGTATGTGCTAGCCTGCCACTAAAAACAGTCTTACCCACTCCAAAGTACACCCAAGGCAAATAAATTATAACGTCAGACGACTCTCTCGTGGGGCACGTTACAGCACATCACAGCCCAGCACTGGTAGTACATGGAGCTCAGCAGACGTAAGACGTTGATGCCCACCAAACCAGGGGGCGCGGCGGAATTATACTTGCTCCAGTTAGTAGTACTGCGCCAAAAAGTAAACAGTAAAGCGCACTCCAATGGGGATACCTAGTAGTAGCCTTGGTAATATCAGTCCGCCGCTGAGATGCAAAATGACTACTACCAACTTCAGGGAACAAAGTATAACTATTGCAACGCGATGCGAGGGTAGTTGTATTTCTTACACTATTCTATCAACACAGACATTTACAGAACATCGATTGTCTGGAATTTGCCTCGAGTGTCCTTTGGAGTAGGTAAGACTGTTTTTAGTGGCAGGCTAGCACATACCGTTGACTTGCGCTAGCCTAGCACCTGCGAACTCTGCAATTAGAACGACTGGATGAAACGTGTTGAAAACGGTCTCCACTGATAAATACCACACTTGCTTACTTGGAAATGAGGTCCTATGTCCAAAATCCTGAACCACCCCTTTAAGATGAAAGTAAAAGGAATAAGCCATGCTTCTGTATTCACAGGACCATCATCATCATCATTATCATCATCATCATCATCATGACAAGCCGTCATCTTAGATCATCTGAGATTCAAGTAATTTGAATAAAGTTAATACAATAGAGGGTTCTTGTCCAATAGTCCAATAAGAGAGTAGTATACTGTAATATAAATTCATTGGACACATCCATCCTCATCACCATCACCACAAGAATCATCATCTCAAGACTGTAAAAATTGTGGAGAAGCTATCGAAAGCAGAAAAAAAGACATTTAGGTATATGAAGCCAGTCATTTGAATAACAGTACTATAAACTATACAGAGAGAATCATCAGCAGCACATAGGGCTGAAGCTGTTGGAGATGATCATATTACTGAATGAAAATGAGATGAAGTCAAAGAAGGAAGGAAGGAGAGTGCTATCAGTCATGACTTTCATTACTGTAGATGCTGAACAGAAGTACCAAATTGGCCTGTGCCAATATACCCTCATTTCGTTAACACACACACACACACACACACTACTGGCACTGCAGTAGTTCATTTGCCAGTCCATGTTTTAGATTAGCCAGCCAGACCTTGCAAGAACCATGCTTCCAAATCTGTTCCCAGTACAAACACACACACACACACACACACACACACACACCACACATACTCTCATTTCTAAGTGGAGTTACTGTAACACTGGGCCTCCTCTCCCATTCAGATATCCCTCTTTCTTTGTACAGAACTCATCAACCCTCAGTGAACAGAATCAGGGTGGGGGGGTAGGTTCCTTCATCCTCTCCATTTCTAGTCCATTGCTCTGATACGGAGATGAAAGATGGAAAAGCTCCATAGCATCTCTCCCTCTCTTCCTCACACTCTTCCCCCTCTTCTTCCCCTTTTTCCTCAATCTCTCTTCTCTGTCTTTCTCTCCCCTTACTCTTTGCCACTCATCTCTCTCTTTCTCTCTCCCTCTCTTTTGCTGGCATCCTCTCACTTTCTCTATCATTTCCTTTCTCGCTCACTCTTGCTCATTCATCCCATCACCCCACACCTCCACACCCCCTTCTGCTGTATGCCCCCTCCCTCCCTTTCTCTCTACTGCTCTATTTCTAGCCCACTTTCTTTCACTCTTCTCTCTCTCTCTCTTGCTCTCACACCATCTCTTTCATTCTCATCCTCTCTTGCACATGCTCTGTAATTTGCTGCCTTTTCCGCTGTGGTGCCGTTGATGAGCAACGCGGGGCAAAAACACTGTTTGACGGCATGAGGAGAACAAGAAAGCACGCCACGCACACCGCACGCCACGCACACCGCACGCCACGCACACCGCACACCACGCACACGCCACGCACACCGCACACCACACACCGCACGCCACGCACACGCCACGCCACGCACACCGCACACCACGTACCGCTTAATTGACGAAGGGGAAAAGACAAAACAAAGGCAGGGAGGCTTGAAACACAGGAGTGATATGTGATAAAAGAGGCTTTTTCCATCTCTCTCTCTCCCTCTATCTTCCTGCCTCCCCCCCACTCTCTTTCTCTTGCTCTCTCTCTCTCTCTCTCTCTCTCTCTCTCTCTCTCTCTCTCTCTCTCTCTCTTTCTCTCCCATCTTGCCCTCCCTCTCTCGCATATGATTCATTCAGCTCAGAGAAAAAAAAAAAAACAGAGCATAGAAAGAATTATCAAAGAGCAGCTGCGCGACCCGCTCACCGGCCTTAAGAACTTTGCCTTTCAAGTAAATTTCATGAGCAAAAAAGACATCTGCCGTAACATCACACGAAAAGCCAGCCCGATAATACCACCATTTAATGCCATACCAGTGGGGTGGGATAGCAGAGGGGGTGGGTGGGGGCAGGCGGTGGCTACATCCCAAAATAAGATAGAGAAGGTCAAGGACACTATCATTGGCTTGATGGCTGGGCCCATGCAATATAAATGCCAGCGTATATCAACGTGCTTTAATGTGACTTTGGTAAATGTCAATATGCTTTAATCTGACTGCTGTGATGTGCCCCCAGTCACCTTCATTTTTTTTTTATCATCTCACACTCTCGTCACTCTCTCTGTCATTTTCCTTTTTTCTCCAGGTGGAAATGGATTATGACTGACAATGGAAGCTCACGTCGAGAGGAGCAGATGTTTCTCCGCAGAAGTCAAAGAGAGGATTAAACATTGCCGTTCATTATAGCCGTGGAACTGTTTCCCCTCTGCAGAGATTTTTGTTTTTATTCTACCTTCTGCCCTTGTTGTAACCTGGTCTGTGTGATCTTAACTCCAAATTGAAACCCATTCCCCAGCAAGAAAATTAACATCGGGTTCACTGCATGTGAGGGCAAAAGAAAGAGGGGGGAAAAAAAGACAACAACCAACCCAAAAATCCCTGGGGAATCTCACGGGTGCAAGCAATCGTCACCCCTCACTGCAAACCAATGATCCATTATTTTTGAAGGCGGACCACTTAATCTACAAGGACCAATTACTGAAGTGCAGGGCAGTGGGCCAATATGAAGGACGTGTGGCTTGTGGATTGTTTGTTAATGGGGCTCGCTGTGGCGGCCTTTGTTCCAGCTTCTGTGGCCAGAGTCGATTGCCCCAAGTCCTGTGTGTGTGAAGTCCGGCCCTGGTTCTCCCCGACGTCGGTGTACAAAGAGGGCCCCACGGTGGACTGCAACGACTTGGGGCTTTTCGAGGTCCCTGAGAGACTACCCGCGGACACGCAGGTGCTGATGATGCAGACGAACAACATTGTCAAGGTCGACCGGCCTTTGGAATACCTCGTCAATGTGTCCGAGATCGACCTGTCGCAAAACAACGTGACGTCCGTGGCCGACCTGGACCTGGGTCGTCTGCCGCAGTTGCTCTCGCTGCACCTGGAGGAGAACTGGATTTGCACGTTGCCCGATGACGCGCTCTCCCGCCTCCCGAGCCTTCAGGAGCTCTACCTGAACCACAACCTGATCTCGTCGATCTCGCCGGCGGCCTTCAGGGGGCTCCGCGGCCTGCTGCGGCTCCACCTGAACTCCAACCAGCTCCGGACCATCAGCAGCGAGTGGTTCGAGTCCACGCCGAGCCTGGAGATCCTGATGATAGGCGAGAACCCCATCCCCACTATCCCCGATTTGACCTTCAGGCCCCTGAGGAACCTTCGGAGCCTGGTCCTGACAAGGATGAATCTCTCGCAGTTACCCGACAACTCTCTGGCCGGCTTGGAGAACCTCGAGAGCATCTCCTTCTATGACAACACCTTCCCCGAGGTGCCACATGGGGCCCTGAGGCACCTCAAGAACCTAAAGTTCCTCGACCTGAACAAGAACCCGATCGGTCGGATCCAGCGGGGTGATTTTGTGGACATGCCGCACCTGAAGGAGCTGGAAATAAACAGCATGCCGGAGCTGGTGTCCATCGACAGCCTGGCCCTGGACAACCTCCCTGAGCTCACCAAGATCGAGGCCACCAACAACCCCAAGCTGTCCTACATCCACCCGAGCGCCTTCCGGAAGCTTCCACGCCTGGAGACACTCATGCTGAACGGCAACGCACTGAGTGCCCTGCATCGGGTCACCGTGGAGTCGCTGCCCAATCTGCGCGAGGTCAGCCTCTACTCCAACCCCATCCGCTGCGACTGCGTGGTTCGCTGGATGAGCGCCAACCGGACGCGCGTGCGCTTCATGCAGCCCGACTACCTCTTCTGCTCGGAGCCACCCGAGTACGAGGGCCAGCGCGTGCGGCAGGTGCACTTCCGCGAGATGACCGAGACGTGCCTGCCGCTCATCTCGCCTGAGAGCCTGCCGGCGCGCCTGAGCGTGGCCAACGGCAGTGCCGTCTCACTCCACTGCCGCGCCTTCGCCGAGCCCGAGCCGGAGATCTACTGGATCACGCCGGCGGGCACGCGCGTCCTGCCCAACACCGTGACCGAGAAGTACTACATGCACCCCGAGGGGACGTTCGACATCTATGACATCACAGAGAGCGAGGCCGGCCTGTACACCTGCGTGGCTCACAACCTCATTGGTGCCGACCTGAAGTCCGTCTCGGTGGAGGTTAACGGATATTTCCCGCAACCGGCAAACAACTCCTTCAATGTGGACATCAAGTCCATAGAGGCCAACTCGGTGCTGGTGTCCTGGAAGGCGTCCCACGGGAGCCTGGCGCCCAACATCAAGTGGTTCACCGTCTCAGGCACGAAAAACCCCACCGTGGCATTCACCGCCCGCGTCCCGTCCGACGTCAAGGTGTACAACCTGACACACCTCTCTCCAGCCACCCAGTACAAGGTGTGCGTGGACATCCCCAACGTGCTGCACACGCAGAGGTCCAAGTGCATCAACGTCACCACGAAGAAGGTCGAGGCCACTGCGGTGGCCGCTGCGGTGCTCGCGTCCGAACGCTGGGACGTGGCGGTCATCAGTGTGTTCGGCGTGCTCCTCACCGCCGTGTCGGTCGCCTGCTTGCTCATCTACGTGCACCTAGGGAACCAGCAACTCTACGGAGACCTGCGCAAGTGCCGGTCCACAACTCCGTTGGCACCGCAAGCGGCACTGCACTCCCCCTTCACCCGGCTCTGGGTGGCGGACAAAGACATGCCAGGCGCAGAGGAAGTGAGAGCCACAGTCATAAACGTGTCGGACAACGCTTTCTAAAATAAACGAGAGACACGATGCGTTACCCACATCAATTAACAAAAAAAAACTCTCATAGCCACAGCCAAAAGGACAGGGTCATTGAAGGACAAGCTGCCACTACTCTCTGAAATAACAACGTCCCTGTTTTTGTCATGGCAAACTTTGACATTTCAGGAAACCAGTTGCAAATGTACTTTTATCGTGGGATTGTTGGTGGCCAAAACTATAAAAGGAACAGAAACAGGAGTTCAAACCTCTGTTATCATAACCTTTCTGCGTCAGTGGGCCTAAGGACTGTGGCGTCGGCTTGGGAAGCCATTGCTGAAATCTGGGAGCCACATCTCGGACTGTCTGCAGGGTTGATCTAAGAAGCCAGTTTTGTCTCTTGTGACTGTTAAATGTGTTAAAGAGTAGTGGAACAGTCCTTGTGATCCTGAGCAATACCGTCTGTGCTGTGCATTCATAGACGAGTTAGACGCCACCCGTTTCATAAAGGAAAAAAAAAAACTCCCTTGTAGAATAGACGACAACAACAATGGCGGTGTAAAAGTTTTGATGAGATATATCTTTTTTTCTATTTAAAGAGAGAAATTTTGTCTTTTCATTGCTATAAGAATTGTTATATATTCTGTCCTGAAAAAAAAAATGTAACAGAAACATTTACTGTGCTATAGCCAGTCAGTAAGCTGGTGTGAGTTATAAAGCAGAGTATTCTCGTACCAACACACACAGACACACATACACACACAAACACACACACACACACACACAATCACTGACTATTGCAATCACACACATACATGCACACATGCTTAATAAAGTGCAAAAATATGTATCTTTGGGGGATTTTTAAGGACTTTGACATAGCAGAGCTGTTTGAAATTGATAGTTTAAATAAGTGGTGTCCAATTAAATGTTAATTTGAACCTAGTCAGTCGCTGCAATTCTAAAAAAAATATCAACAAACATGATCTTTTGAGAAGTTTCCTGTGCCAGTGTAAGTGCCTACACTTTGGATTTGAATCAGAAGAAAGGAGGAAGAGAACAACAGTCCACTTACGAAACCCGTGAATGTTGCTCACACACACACACACACACACACACAAACAATCGACGGATTTCTTGGAGCAACTGCGAAAGTGAAACAGGGACACGCCATGTCTGCAGCTTCACGAGTCAACATCAAGTACTTTAGTGAAGAGAAAAAAAAATCATTACTCGCAGTATTTTTAGCATTCCCTTGGTTTCAAGGCATTGCATTCTTGCTTTGGGTGTAAAATTAAAAGCCATTTTTATATCGACTGAGCTCCGTGTGTGATGATTTTGGCACAGGAGACAACTCTTGGGGGTTGGAGAGGGATTTTTGAAGAAAAACAAAAACATTTTTTAACTAGAAGGGGACTCAGAGGGAGAGAGAGAGAGAGCGCAGACCACAGGCCAAGGCCAAATGGCTGGTCTCAAAATGTTAATGAAAGTGGAAAATAATTTTGTGGATCCACACCGTGATTTGGATCCACTCCAACATTTGATGGGTTCTTTCTTGGCCCCTGCTACACCCCTACACCAAGTTTCATAAAAATCAGGCTCAAGGTTTTGTCATAATCCTGCTGAGAGACAGGCAGACAGATAACAAACAAACAAACAAACAAACAATGCTGAAAACAGTGCTCATGGCGGAGGTAATAAATTGAATAGTTTGTTTGTTTTCATCAGCCGACTCACATGTATGATTGTGTATTGTCTGTTTTTATTTGTCTTTCAGTGTTCTCTATTAAGGTTTCATCAATTGCATAACAATAATGTATGCCTTAACATGCACAACAACGTATACTTTCGTGTTAATTAACCATAAAACATGTGAAAGCTAAGAACTAGAATGCTATATGAGCTATATGTCTGTTTGTTTTTCTCTCTGGCGATTACTAATGGCTTTAGCAAATTGAGTAAGCCAACGACTACTTTGTAAACACTGAGTAAAATCATGCACTTCAGATAATTATTCAGTGATGTTATGTATTTCATTGAATTAACATGAATTGCTGCAACATTTGTGAGGCATTAACACTGACATGTGTGCGTGACAGCCCATAAAGCAATGTTAGACTCAATCAGACACACTGTCATGACCGACAGTGGTCCATAAAACACACACGTGAAATTCACATTCCAAATAATGCCACTTTCTTAGCTGTAACTGGGGTGCATTGTGGGGATTTTCTGTTGAATTGATGTATTTTACTGCCTGACACAAGCATTGTGCAGTCCCATCACTCCTGTGTGGTATAGAGGCATGCTTTGTCTTGTAACATGCAGGAAGAAAAGCCTCACTCTACTGCCTACTGATGTAGCCAACGTTATGCATACACCACGCAGCATGTCTCATTTGTTGTTTTTTTCTTCTTTGCTTTACACTACACATGATGCAAAGAAAAAAGGATCAAAAAAGGACAATTTCTTCTTTACACTACCACTAATGTAAAAGAGAAAAAAAAGACAGAAAGGAGCAGAAAAAGGAACGTTGATGAATAGCTGTCAGGAGCAGACTGACACAGAGGATTTATCAGACTGCCAGGCACCATGCGTCAGAGGGGCTTTCAGCACCACGGACAGCGCTTTTAGAGGCTCCCCATTCATCAAAGCCACGGCGGGCTAAAATATGACCCTGCAGGCCCCGTGCAAGGTGCTGTCCACATCAGATGGAGCCGAGGAGTCTGCCTGGCCACTGTCCCCCTCCCCCCCCCACACACACACACGCGCATATGCATAAACACACACACACACACACACACACACATACTGTATGCATGCGACCTAACACACACACACACACACATGCATACACGTAGACACACACACGCATGCAACCTCTCGCACACACACACACACACACACACACACATACTCATAGACATTCGTAATCCTAGATGTCATTCAGTCATTGGAACTAACAACTCTACCAACGAGGCTGTTGAAATACATACAGTATACTGTATGCTGTATGCTGACAGGAACTCTCTTACACATACACACACACAACACACACACTGCCCCCCTCCCTACCCTAACACACCACCCACAAACTGGCCACAAACACACACACACACACACACACACACACACCCACACACACACAGTCACACTGCCCACTCAAATCCAGGCTTGCAGTATAGTCCTCAGCAGGAGGGGACTTTTGTTCCCAGCCCGAGCAGAAGGAGAAGTGGGAAGAGGCGGAAGGATCTGGATGCATGGATAATGGCCACTAATACAAAGGGAACATGTGACCCACTTACTGTAGGCTACATGCCTATTGAAAACTAAACCAGAGCAGCAGTCTCCATAGACATTAACATCACTGTAATGAGCAATCTACATATAGTATTAGTAGTACTGGCATTTGACGGCACATTTATTTTGCTGCCTTTATCAGTGTGTATATTTATGGAGTTTGAAAAGATAAAGACTTTGTAGCTTGTTTGTATATCTGCACAGATTTGTTAGATTTTTTGTCTGTGTGGGATGCTATATTACCAAACTTTTGGCAAGCTTGTTGAATATGACTCTCTTCTCTTATATATCTCATATATGTGCTCATTTGGGCTGATAGATATATCCATATAAATATACACTTATTTATATGTGTGCCCATTTGGGCTGATGGATATAAACATTATATAAATATACACTGCTCTTATATATATATATGGATACATCCTTGTAAATACACTCCACGCCTCCTCATGTTCTTCACACATAAAAGCTTCTGGATTAAACTTAACCAAATCCCCTGTGAAAGCAGGCGGTGAGGTGTCACAATTTAATCCTCCCCAAAGAGGAGTGACAAAAAAGAAAAAATGAAATGAGAAGTTCACTGATGAATCTTCAAATATATACCCCCCCCCCCCCCCTTCATTTTAAAAATATAATCCATCTCCATGCAGCATGGTATTATAGTGTATTCCTCCATGCGCATATTAAGTCATTTCTAGATGAACAGTTCCATTAGAGTGCTCATAGACCTTGAAGTCACATTACAATATCCGTGTGTGTGTGTGTGTGTGTGTGTACGTGCATGTGTGTTTGTGTGGGTGGGTTGGGGAGATTGATGGTAGGAGAAGGATTAGAATGGGAGAGAGTGTGTGTATGTGTGCATGTTTGTGTGTGTGTACATGTCTGAGAGGGACAGAGAGAGAGAGAGTTTGAGTTTGTGTGTGTGTGTGTGTAGGTGGGAAGATTGGAGTGATGGTGGTTTTAGTGTGTGTGTGGGTGGGTGTGTATGGGCTTGGGAAACTGGAGTGATGGTGGTAGTAACATTTGTGTGTGTGTGTGTGTGTGTGTGTGTGTTGGGAGGGTATTACACATGATAAGTCCAGCTGCAATCTCCACAGCCACCTCTTCATCATGCCTCCCCTGGTCACGAGCCCCATGCAGACCTACGGACTCAGCCTCTGTGACCACCCTCGTAATGGATTAGTAGAACCCCAGTGTGGTCCCACGGGTCAACCGTGCGCTTGGCCATATTTCTTGAGCCAAAACAACATCAGGACAACTAAGACAAACAAATGGTGTTTGTTTTGGTGGGGGTAAAGTCCCATAACACAGGGGCTCATTAGGTGATTTTCTCTCCTGTTTTTTTTTTTTTTTTCACCATGTAAATGGGCTCCCTGGGGCACGCACACACACACACGCACACGCACACACACACACACACAGTAGGCTGATTAACACAAGCAAACAGACATCGGATGAATGTAATCACGTCTCGAGAGTGCACACAAGTCATCCATTTTGGGTTCGTTTAAGTAAAAGACCAGAGTACGACAGCACAGTAGGTAGCTAGAGTGTTAGCAGGGTAATGGAGGGTATGTGGAATGCAATCAACCTACACCATACAACTCAAAAGGATTTAGATTGTTTTTGTTGTTGCTTTCAGCAAAACATTACAGCAGATGTTGTATTGTTATCTTTTTTATTTTGATGATTTGCAATACCGCCATTACATTACCAATACATGTCTCTTCTCCCATGGCTTCACTACTTAATTGCAGCTATAACTAAAAGTGCCCAATATGTCTGATGTGTTCAGGTGACACTCTCTGTTTCACTATCTCATGCTCACACACACAAACAGAGAGTGAGAGAGAGAGGGAGGAGTGTGTGAGAGAGAGAGAGAGAAGAGTGAGAGAGGCCGAACATATGACGCACGTAATTTTGACCATGTAGGTCTAACTCACCTCACCAACAGCAGACTATGAGTTATTGCTCCATTACCCTCCACAAATTCACACACGGACTTGTTTTTCTGACAGATAGTGGCACTGCACCACCACAGGGTACAATTCTAATAAAACTACAAGTGACAGTATACATCCATAACCCCCGAATGGACACCCAGGGTTTTGGTGGAATTATGTTTTTACCAGACATTTTGTCCAAAGCAACTTGATAATAATACTACTACTAATAATAATAATAATGTAAATACTGTAAATTAGAACAAAAACAATAATTATGTACTAACTACAACTCTTTAGGCCTAAAAACTATTGCTAGAACAAATAGTAGACAATTCATCCCACCAGTGAAGGATCACAGGGGAGTCTTGATTATGACCTCTTAGTGTTGATGAAAAGCCGACATGGCAAACGCTCATCAGAGGATGAGAGCTGGATCATTGAATTATGGTAGAAAGGTGCAGATCCAGTAAGTGTCCTATAGGCCAGAGTGGGGATTTTACTGTAACTCTGGCTGCCGTAGGTAGAATGACATTGTGACTGAGGCTACATGCTCAGAAAAAAGTAGTCAGTCATCAGCTGTGACATCCAAATTACGTGCTGTTTTAGTTGGGGTCAGTGAAGATGAGATTAGCTGGATGCTGATGTACTGGGGCATAGGTGTATTAACTGGGTATACCAAAGGTTACGTTTTGGAGGGACTCGGCTGAAGATGTCAATATTTCATCCACCCTGAGGTATGCAGAAAACTAAGCAAAAACTGTAGTTATCCGGTTGGAAAGACAGGTAATGATGTGCATCATCCGCATGACAGCGATAGGCAAATTTGTGTGAGAGAATGATCTCACCCTAAGGAAGTAGTGTAAATGTGGAACAGCAGGGACCCAAGAACTGATCCCTGAGGTACACCTGTGGTGAGGCTGTGAGACTTCAAAGACTCTGTGAGACTTTGAGATAGGATGCAAGCCAATTTGGCTCAGATAATGCAAAGAGGAGAATGCTGTGGTTCACTGTGTCAAAGGCTGCAGATAAGTCAAGTTAAATCAAAACTAATGACTGATTCGGGGCTTTAGCTACTTTCAATGCTTCAGTCACAGATAGAAAGCAGTTTCGGATTGCTCATGGGGTCCAGTAGGTTGCTCTGAGATAGGAAATCAGAAACCTGCTTGAACATCACTTTCTCAAGAAACCTTTGACAAGAATGAAAGGAGGGCAGGTCTACTATTTATGAATATGTGTGTGTGTGGTGTCTGTGTGTGTGTATGCGTGCATGTGTGTCCCTGAATTCTCCTCTCTGAGAGCAAAACAGACACTGGTGACTTTGGCACTGACCCCCTTTTTAAAAAAAACAGTGGGAGTGCAGGATTTACCTTCCATTTACGCAGCTCACAAATCACATTAAAGGGGCGCATATGTGTGTGTGTGTGCGTGTGTCTGTGGGAGGGAAAAACACAGGGAGAACTTGGTCTTAAAAAAACATAAAAAACATTAAAAAAAAACAGTTAGGGCTGTAGATTTAGTTCCGCAAATCAAACCCCCTCCGGAGGAACAAAAAGGTACACGTTGTACTTTTCAAAGCCACTCAGCGTGTCTGATCGAATAAACAAGGCAAATAAACAAACACATACACAGACTTTATCGCACACTTATGCATTTTGCAGGGGCCTGGTTGTCCCGTGGTTGAGGCAAAACCTAGCTGACAAGAGAATGGATTGCTGTGGATTTTCCTGAAATGCAGAGACAAACATGTCAAAGCACATTTTTTTCCGGCGGATGTCAAGGGAAGTGGTCCATGTGCATGTCTGTCCATTTCTTGCTCGTTTTTAAATGCATCCTGACCTCTTTTCCCTTTGTCTTAGTGTTTCTGTTTTGCTTTCAATAACTCACACATGCACACTATACACAGACTTACTCGCAAACAGGCTTTCCATTCCCATAACCATTTCCTAAATCCATTTGTCTCTTAAACAATGATAACAAACAGATCCAGCACTCTCTCTCTCTCACACACACACACACACACACACACACACATAAACAAGTTTGCATAAACACAACCCCCTTCCAGACTTTCCCTTTTTTTTGCCCAGGATTTATCATTTCCCTGTGCCAGTTATACAACTGGTTCAGCTCATAGACTGATACTAAATGATCCACTGATATTAAATTAGCATGTAGTTTCCCCCTGATTGCCTCTACTGCCAAGGACAATCGCTCTAAAGGCTCTGACAATGTCCACCGCACCAGACTAAAGACACACCACCCTCGCCATGCCACACACATCACAGCACCCCACTCTGAAACCACTCCACTCTGCCCTCACTCACACTATTGAACTGCCCTCACTCACACTTATCCACACCACCCACACCCTCAAACACACTCCACCACCCTCCACTCCCACATCACCCTCACCATGCCACACTATATTAAGCCACACCACAGTGCCCCCACCCTCGCTACCGCATACCACACCATCACACTACACTAAACCACACCACACCACCCTCACCACACCACTACACTAAAACCACACCATGCAGCCAACATCCTCACTATTTCTCATCAACCTCCATCTTCCCCTCAACCCCCTCTGCCCCCCCCCCCCCCCCCCGCCCCCTTCTTCCCCAACCATAACCATAACAGTTAACAGTTAGGACAGTTAGCCCCTCTCTCTCCAGTCTCTGCATTGTGAAATGTCCTTTGTGAGGCATTGGCAGCATAACAAGCTTTCATATCATCTATGTCTAACTCCACCACTTCTATTAAGGCATAAAAGCAAATGGCACTAGGGACCACTAGCAGCGCTGCTATTGTTGCCGCCACTCGTGCCTCAGCTAGTGTGTCTGTGCCACGTGGATCCACTGAGGGCCCTTTCGGCTAATTGGCACTCCCGTTCCCCATCCCTGCCCAACCCCCCTCCCCCCCAAACCCTGGCCAAAAAGCGGATCATTGGTTTCCTGATCGTTGATTGATGGCCGGGCCCTTTTTTTCTTAGTGGCGGCCGACCCTTGTGAGTGTTCTCCGATGCTGAGAGCAGCTGCCCTCACTAATCAATGCCTGCTCTAATGAGCCCTCCATGCATACACTCTCACACACACACACGGGCACACACACACACACACACACACACACACACACACACACTCATGTGGAAGGAGACACAAAGGAGCAAAGAGAAAAAAATATATAAATCCTCTATCCGTCAAAATGAGAGATAAAGTACTAGCTAGGATGTAATTCATGAAAATTGGGCACTTCACTTTAGATTTTTGGCAGGGTGTTAGGAATAGGCCTAAGGTTTTCGAAAATCCATGGATACAAGTTGGGTTGGCCCCCCTAGTGGCAGTTATCCATAAAATCCAAAATGGCCCCCGCCGAAAAGAGAAAAGGTTATATCTCAGCTTCCTTTAGTCTTAAATTGTTGTATAATGCATTTTCTCTACTTTGTTTGATACAAGGAATCCAATTTTGATATGTTCTTCTTATTTTAAGTCAATTTCCATGTAGTATCAGTCATATTTCACTGCATGAAAAGTGTGATTTTCGTCCCCGTAAATGACCGGAGATCTCCCTCATTTTCGGTAGTTGACGACAATTTGCAACCCGCGCTTGTCGCCGTTTGTCTGTGCCACAAATTGTCGGAACTGAACTATGACGTATGTGGAGTTTGCAGAGTGCTAATGGCCCTAATTAGCATATGAATGCAGCAAAACCGCGGCTGGCCAGGCCTGGCTTGAATATCCTTACTCAGTATTGGATGAAACCACAACTTTCAAACAAGTAAAATCACTCGTGATTGGTTGGCAGATCTGTCACTATTGGTCACCCTGCCTCATATTAAATGTAAACCCCAATAATAATGTGTGGCTCTGTACTTCAGAGTCGCCTCTAACCGGGACTGCAGCTTCACACAGAGTTCAGAGAGCTCCGGCCTATAAAATGACTGCGATCGTACAATCCATCCAGAGACCCCGCCAGCAACACCATATTCTTCGTCAGACATGTGGTCTACGGTGGCTGACTTCCAGAGTTCCACCTCGTCATCTGCTAGCACACTCTGTCTCGATTCCAGCAGCTGTAAAAAAAACAATGAATCAGTACTGTCCGGTGTGATGCGATGCACTGCGTATGGACACAACACATCTATCAATGCACCTGAAAAATAGTCACCAAATAAAGTCTTACCCTCTTTCTTCTCGCTCGACTCCGAGCTGAACTCTTCGCAGCTTCCGCCCGCAATGAGTTTTCTGGCTGGGTATACCCAGAGAATGTCTAATAAGGGGAGAACTGCCACTCTCGAAAAACTTCCGGTTTCTGAACTGGTTACAGTTCCTCCTGTGGTTCCACATGATGGCGCTCGTCCACGAGTGCAGAATGCATGGAGGTCTATGGAGCTGTACCCCTCAAAATCCACTTTTCTCGGGTTATAATTTTTTTTCAAGTAATTTAAATATTGTATTCGAAAGGGGAGGCAAAGAGGTGAAGAATACTTGGTTGAGTATTATATTTTTTAAAGTCACTTAATTGTTCTAAAAAGCCTTTCAAACGTGTCAATGATGTCATTCATTAGCACAATGCTAGCGTTTTATGGGCAACAACGACTCAACCTGTAAGAAATCAAAAGGACATAAGTACTCGTTCATTTAACTTTTGACCTATAACCCATGTTGAAGTTATACAAACTACAATCAAATCTGAGATTTGTCAACGACAATCAGGTGAAAGAGACAATTTTAGCCGTCTAGCTCCATTGACTCCCATACCTAAAGCTCCTGTGTACCGTCTCGTAGTTTTACAGGCAGCTGGAAAACAATTAAATGAGAGTGGTATGAATAAAAATCAAACGCAAGTCACAGTAACATTAAACAAGGAAGGAGAAACAGTAAAAAAAAGTCACTTACACACAATGTTGTCTTTATCAACATCGTGTAAATCTGGACTTGCAGATATTGCTCCGAGCAAATAAGAGGTCACTGCCTCATTATGAGGCGAGATTAGTCTGTGAAAACAAAATGTACAGTTATGATCGGTATTTATCCTGTGGTATCTATACATATCTATTTCCTTATACCGCAGAATGAAAGCATATTCTTTAAATCTTACTCTTGCTCCGGTTCGTAGCGTCTGCAATTTGTCTCCGAGTTGTGAAGACGGCGTACTGCTTCCTGTAAATGACAATACAAAAAAATACACTTTAATAAAGCTGGTTCTGCTCACTTGTTCTTTTGCAAGGCTACTAGGCTAAGCTTTGGTTTTAGACTAGGGTACTTTTAGCTTAGCTAGCAGTCATCGAACATATTCTTACCACAAGCTTGGGATTGTGCACCCGTCTTCTCTTCTTAAATTTTGTCTCTCAGTTTTTCGACTCCAGAGCAGCCAACCGGTCCTCTATGGACAGCAACCTGGAGTTTACCTAATTGCTTGAATGACTTGCAGACAGCTCCGAGCAAAGAGGAGGTCACGACCACGTTAAGAGGCAAAGTTAGTCTGTGAAAACAAAATGTACAGTTAAGATCGGTATCTATCAACGTAGCCTATCTATTTCCTTATAGCATACAGCAGAATGAAAGCATATATTCTTTAAATCTTACCATTGCTCCGGTAGCGCCTATGTGTCTCCGAGTGAACCCTGGTAGGCTACAGCTGGCTGCCGCAGCTCTGATTTCCTGACAGCTCACACTCTGAGGGAAAATCTGAATCTAAACTCTATCGACAGGTTACATTATTGGAGCTTGCAGGGAACAGACATGTCATACCCAGCATCATTTCTGCCTGTTGAGCGTATTACTGGGAGTGTGATGGTTAACACATCCACTGTTTAAGCAAGACCAAAGGCCACAGTCATGCCAGCATGCACAGTTCACTCCCCCTGCTGCCCCTGATTTGCATTTGTATAGCTCACAGCATTTTCATTTACATGTTAAAGCCTCCCCTAGAATTAGGAGGAGGGGGGTCATGGGCAGACGACTGCCAAGCAAGGCCCACGTCAATTTCTGACAATTCATGGCAGTTTTCGGCTATTAACCTGAACTTCCACGACAATCTACAATGCCGCGTACTGACGGAAATCACACTTTTCATGCAGTGTTTAGCTCATAAACTGTCAATATCTCTGAAAAAGTCACATTGAAATACTCAGGTCCCTAGACCCATATTTTTTACAGTAGAAGGTATGCTTTTCTTTGTTGATTGGACAGGTCACTATCACTATAGTGTCAAAAATCACATGTTGTGACCAAAAGGACCATTGTTGAGGCCTTAAATAAACACAATTGCAGAACTATGCCACAGTGAAAAGTTATATTAGGCCTTTTCACCATGTTAAGGATCTTTATCACCCGGAGAGAAGAAATACTCTTTTCTGATTGGCTGGTGGGGTGGCTATTAATTCTGAATAACAGGACACCGTTCCATATCAATGCTTATGAATGGTAACTATAACAACCATAGTAGGACGACGGTTGCAGGCTTCGCAACAATGGAATCAACTGTAAACAAGCTAACTGTCCATGCTATCGCTGTTATAGGGCCCTCCGCTGCGCGTCAGGGAGTTTTTTGCCCCTCTCGCCCTCGTCCATTAATTCCGTATAACAGGACACCTCAGCGGCCGTTATCCCCTTACATACGTGTGTGTGTGTGTGTGTGTGTGTGTGTGTGTGTGTGTTCGTGTGTGTGTGTGTGTGTGTGTGTACGTGTGTGTGTGTGTGTGTGTGTGTGTGTTTGTGTGTGTGTGTGTGTGTGTGTGCTTGTTTTGTCTACCTTGTACATTTTAGTCAAATAACACAAAAAAACAATTCTTAAACATTGTGTATTATTCAAATATTTTTGGTTTCACTCTTCATCATTACAGCCTCCCTCACACTTGCACAATGTGGTACAAAGACCAGCTCGGTGACACTTACAGTTACCCATACAGGCAACCACACAGCCACAGTAGAGATATGATAGTATGACACTGATCCAAATCCAATCCACAGCTCTGAGAGGCCTAACTCCTGGAACAGATTGATGGCCTTCCTCTTCCTGACATGGTGGCAATGCTTCTAGGTCAGTAGGTTTGTTGCTCAGGACCAAGTTAGTCTTTGTTGTGAGGAGGTGGTACTTTGAGCCAGCTGTGGTCTTCTGAAGTTCCTCACTGATGTACTGAAACAGCTCATCTTTATTTTGACTGTCCTTGAGGAACTTCTGCCACTGAGCTCGTTTGGCAGAGGTATCTTAGTGACAAACCTACTGACCTAGAAGCATTGTCACCATGTCAGGAGGAGGAAGCAGACACACGAATGATGCTACATTTACGTCATGCTGCCGAACAGGGTCACACCAAGGCTTACCGGCAGTAGATAGTGATGTGGCTGTGCTGGCCATCAATCTGTTCCAGGAGTTAGGCCTCTCAGAGCTGTGGATTGGATTTGGATCAGGGAAGGCATATAAAGATATTCCAATCCACCACATCTCAGAAATGCTGGGACCTCAAAAATGCCAAGCACTGCCCCTCTTCCATGCGTTCACATGATGTGATGTTGTATCAGCAATCTATGGAATTGGCAAAAAAAAGCATGGAATGCGTGGGCAGCTTACCCAAAAGTCACCGGCACCGTCATTCTGATCACCCAAGACCCAACCAGCCTCACACTGGAATCAGTGAACATGCAAGTTCTCAAATGCTGGACTTTACTCATGTATAGTAAGAACTGCGGTGTCCAGTCAGTCAATGAAACCCGGAAGCTTCTTTTCACTCATGGCCTCAAATCCCTGGATTCAATCCCCCTGACCCATCATGCCTTATTCCAGCATGGAAAGCGTGCCTTGCACACTGCAGCTTTTGTCTGGAAGCAGTCCCTCTCCAAAGATTCCAGACCCCAGTGAGTGGGGTTGGGAATGTAATGACAGAACCAAAGTGCCATATTGGACAGATCTGGAAGATGCCAGCAAGGGATGCTCACTCCTCCTCTACTGTGGCTGTGTGGTTGCCTGTATGGGCAACTGTAAGTGCCACCGAGCTGGACTTTGCTGTACCACATTGTGCAAGTGTGAGGGAGGCTGTAATGATGAAGAGTGAAACCAAAAATCTTTGAATAAATACATGATGTTTAAGCAAAGTCCTTTTAGGAAAGTCCCTCTACTAGGCGGCCATATTGCAATGCTTTTTGGGCACTCATCGGGCATCCACTTTTCAGAGTGGATGCCCCACTTTTCACACTTTTTGCCACTCTGGAGATCTGCTTGAGCCCTGCCTGTACTGCTGCCTGTGCTTTTTTCGCCTACTAAGTTGACTCTGCCTACCAAGTGGTTTTGCCTGGCTGCCTATTTTTGTGTTCAATATTAAAACCTAATTAACCTTTAATCAGCTTCTGCTTTTGGTTCCACAGTCCCTTACCTGGCCTCACCGGCCCTGACAAGAACATATCAAAATTGGATTCCTTGTATCAAACAAAGTAGAGAAAATACATTATACAACAATGTAAGACTAAAGGAAGCTGAGATAACCTTTTCTCTTGTCAGCGGGGGCCATTTTGGATTTCATGGATAACTGCCACTACCTCGACTACCTCAACTTGTATCCATGGATTTTTGAAAACCTTAGGCCTATACCTAACACCCTGCCAAAAATCAAAAACATCCTTAAGTGCCCAATCTTCATGATTTTTCACATATTCCTTCCCAGCTAAAACACGTGAGATTTAAATGGACGAATTCAAAGGTGAACAGGCAACAAAAAATGTTATAGACCTACAGTAAACATGTCTTGGCAAATTTTCTGCTGAATCTATTTGGCAATTTCAGCGTCAGGCACGTGCAGAGAAGGGGGGCTACAGGGGCTCTAGCACCTGCCCTTTTGCCCCTTTGATGTCCAAGTGCCCTTTTGACAAGACCCGTTTTTTACTTTTTAAAATTTGTAATACTTCCGCTAGTTCCAACGTGAATATTCGCTAAAGTGTCTCATTAATAGTTTGTGAAATTAGAAATTTACAAAAATAACAATTTTCTGTGTTTCAATTCTGGCTAATTGAAATACCTTGCGGCCACCAATCCGTGACGTCATACATTCAGTGAACTCTCAGAAGGTGCACGCAGGCACAGTGCTGCAGGAGACGTTTGGGAGCACGGTAAGGTCACTTGGCAGTTAGCCTATCTGAACATGCAATAGTATTCAGCTTAGAGATAGAGAATAAAATGTTAAGTTGTTTCATGTTTAATGAAGTAGGCTATCAAAGCCGTTTTAACCATGTCATGGTCCATCCATTTCAATAACCTGGCAGCTTCGAAAATCTAAGGCTGAACGTTCATAACATATTCTGTTTAGGTTACTATGTTATAGTAGCTTAGGTTAGTAGACCTAGTTAATAAAACAGAGTAGGCAAACCTTTTCTAAATCGTCATAAGCCGATGACATAGGCTACTGTAGTTGTTTAACTAACCCAACTCCACACGTCGTTCTCTGTTTACAGCATAGACGGTTTACAGTAGGTTTACTTTACGCGTCATTTCACTCATTGGCCACACGCACAGCACGTGAATCTGCAAGACACCAGCTTGCTAATGGTGGTAGTTCACTGTGTGATAAACATTACAATTATAGCCTGACAAGCCAGACTAGGCAATAACATATTTGCTGCCGCTAGGGTGCGTCTAGATTTCTAGGCTATTAAAATTAGCTTTGAATTTAATCAATAAGATGTAGCCTTATTGCCTATGATCTCTGTGTAGACAATAGCCTAATGAAAACTGAAAAGACCTATCTGTCTGTGCCCTGGCTACAGTAGGCCTACAGTACATGCACTCCTATTGAATTTTCAGAACCAAGGAGAGAAATGAGGAAAATGTGTTACAGCTCTGTCTGCTATTTACACCCATTCTTCTTGATACATAATGAATAAATATGAAAATGTATAAAATGTTTATCAGTACATTAGACTACTTTGCAAATTGCTAAACCATATAATAGCCTGTCCCACCATCATCATTGAAATAGCATAATGCTATAATTTAAATGCAAAAAATAAAATAAAAAATGTCCAGCTCAGGTTCAGATGATTAAAGCTTTATAGGCTAGGGAATGTAAAACTTAAGTTCCAGTTTACACCATTCAAATTGTGTGTATCTTTTCTAGCTTTCGTATGCATTATGTTCTATAAAACATGATATTATATTCTGCAGTGCAAAGATGCCCACTAAAGACAGGAAGCGAAAGCAGAGGGAGAATGAGCTGCGGGAGGCAGCAAAAGGCAGTGTTTTATTTTGATATAATTTGCATGTAGCCTATGTATTCTCTATTGGGTTGTAATCAAAATTAAGTTTTAAATAAAGTTTTCTGAAACACGTTTTCTGAAAATTTTGTTCACTGGTGCCCTTTTTTAAAATTTGAACCCCTGCACGCCCCTGTTCACCGTTAAATGTTGGTGTGTGTTACTGTTTGTAGAAAAATGTTTTACTTGAAATGTTTGTGTTGGCCCAACCTGCCCCACAGGCTCACCTTACTAGCCTGACGAGCCAGACCCACATTAAAATGTAGGGTCTGGGGACTCACCATTCGCAGTGCTCAGTCCGAGGGGCGGGATAATCGGTTGTCTTTCAAATTCCCTCTGCATGCAATAGGATAGTGCTACAACTCATGAGTCCTATGCGTTTTCCCACCAGTGGAGCTAGTTGGCTAGTTCAAACTTTTGCCAACTTAAAAAAAGCTTAACTCGTGTCATGCTGTTCGCCAACAGCAACATCCACCTTCTTTGTTTTCAAGTAGCAGGGAATTCACACCGAACTGTTTCAACTCTGCCATCAATCATTATGCTAAGTCCACATAATGACTCTATAGAAGATGTGATTGGCCCTATCTAAGTTTCATTTTTCCAGCTTGCAAGCCAACGGAGAGTTGCTAGACTAGCCACTAGGGTGCGTCTAGATTTCTAGGCTATCATCTTACCCCACTTAAGGGGTAAGTTGTGCCATGAGACCAACTTTTTTGCAGAAACCATATCTCTTTACCCTTATAAGTTATCAAAGAGGTGTTGGTTACAGAAGTTGTAGAACACTTTGAATTTTTGTTTGGTTTTTGACACATTAGAATGATGAAGAAAGAAGTAAAAAATGGCTCATCTTATCTCGTTCTCGCCTAAAGTTGCACATAACTCTACAATGAAAGAGCCATGAAGTTATTATTTATTGATTTATTTATATTTTGGACAACGTAGTTGCATCACAATTGAAAACATGTATCTTGTTGGTAATAAGTCACCTTTGCATGGAATTGCCCTCTACAGATATGAGCTTTGGAAAAGAATGAAGGATATGGCTTCTAACAATGTAATGACTAGTTTAAATGCCCTCGTAATTAATTTGACATATCCTCGTTCTATCGTTGCAAAGCATGGTTCGGAAGTTTCTAGCATTGTTAGCTAATGTCCCCAATGTTACAACTCCTATGGAAACAGAACACTGAGGCTATTCACTGCTGTTTAAGCCTGAGGAAAAGCCTTGGGCTAACCCCGGTTTGTCATGGAAATGAGCCAATACTGAAGTGAAGTGGGGAGGAAAAAATGACAAAATAGATTCCTCTATTTTTCTATCCCTGAAGGAGCTTTCAAGGAGTAAAAAAAAAAAAAAAACACTTTAGATATCCCTCGAATCAGACTGAGGACTTCAATTGGCCTTTTGGAGCTGAAAAACAAAAAGTGAAGGGAAAACAACGTTTTGCTGAAACATTTGTGGTCAAGTGCCATCTTTCTGAACCCAGAAAAGCAATACCCCTCTCAGATGTTTTTGGTTTCTGATCTCCAGTTTTACTCCTGCCTAAGATTCTTAACATGCCTGTCCTCTGTTGCTCTCTCTCTCTCTCCCTCTGTCTCTCTTACTTCACACACACACACACACACATACACACACACCCTGGTGCGTACAGTGCCATCAAACTTCAAGGCCACAATTACACAACAGTGGTGTGTGATTATCCTACCCTGCAGTTCTAAGCGATCCTTGTGACCTCAAGAGCCTCTGATCACTATGTTTATGGCCCAATTGAAAAGCGGGAATGTATCACTGCCAGTCAAAAAGGTCCTTTGATAGGGTGGGGGCAGGAAATTGTAGTCGATCTCCAGGGGCTTTATTGACTTTTAGCATGATTTTTGGAAATTCAATTTCAATAAATGTTGTACACGCAAAAAATAGTTCTTCAGTGCCACATATTTATTTTTGATCTTAAATCAAATAAAAGCAATTGTTAATGACAGAGTGGCGTGACACTTGAATAAATAAATGAGACTGGCTATTTACATGATTAACTGCTAATAAGCTGCAACACAATGACATTATCATTTTTGCATGTAACCACCTGCAAATCTCCCCAACACGCATGCATGGTACATGAATGTTAACTAGATGTACCGCAGAGCGGTACAAAATATGACCGCCGTCTAGTCCAGCACATTTTTTCCACAAAAAGAAATCACGCTGAAAGGCCTATATGATTCTAACTGTCTCACTAAATTGTATGATCCACACTCAATTCTTACTAGTATCTGCTAGACAACAAGTACCAAAACATGATTAGTTCATAGATTTCACATGTAAAATTCATTTTATACAACCCCACCCCCATCTTGCCTGTTCATAATTCTGAGAAATTCTTGAATTGTGTGCATGTGTGCATGTACATGTTTATGTTTATGTGTGTGGGTGTGTGTGTGTGTGCGCTTGTGTGTGTGCCTGCGTATGTGCCTGTGTTTGTGCATGTGCATGCATGTGTACATATGTCTACTGTGTGAGTATGTGTCATACGTATGATTACTGTGAATGTATGTGTGTGCGTGTGTATCTGTTTATGCACATGTGTGCATATGGAATGGGTTAACATGACCCCTGGAGGCAAACATACGGAAAAAATTGGTCATCCTAGGCCCTACGGTTCTCAAGATATTCACAGAAAACTGTGTCTGCCCTACCCTCCTTTCGGGGGGTCTAGTCCAGCGGGGGGCCACAGATCAAAACGAAAAACGATGGTTCCATGTCCATGTGGGGTTACATGCCCACCAAGTTTCGTGTACCCTGGTCTTTCAGTGTCCCGGGAATCATTGTTGGTGTACAGTCACTAAATGTACACATAAATTATTTTATTGTAAGGCCCCCCATGAACGAAAGTTCACAAAACTTGGCATGCATTCGGAGGGTGTCATAATGATCCTACACTTTCAATTTTGTGCAGTTTTGACCATGTCAGCCAGAGATATTGTGATGAAAACACCTAATTTTTTGCTTTTTAATTTTTAACTAGGTGGCGCTATACATGGAATAAGTGGTAATGGGATGGGTTGACATGACCCCTTGAGATCAACATACAAAAAAAAAATGGTCCTCCTAAACCCTACGGTTCTGGATATATTCACAGAAAACTGTGTCTGCCCTACCCTCCTTTCGGGGGGTCCAGTCTAGCGTGGGGGCTACAGATCAAAACGAAAAACGATGGTTCCATGCTATCCATATGGGGTTACATGCCCACCAAGTTTGACTGACTAAACAACAAACTTGTCAGTCAACGCTTTGCTGCGGTCATAATAAATATTACCTTGGTTCTCTGAAGGAAACACGTGACTGTAACTAATGATCATCATCACTGATCTGAACCAATCTGCAACCTTCATGGCAGCCGTGGCCTACTGGTTAGTGCTTCAGACTTGTAACCGGCGGGTTGCCGGTTCGAACCCCGACCAGTAGGAAGTGTCTGAAGTGCCCTTAAGCAAGGCACCTAACCCCTCACTGCTCCCCGAGCGCCGCTGTTGTTGCAGGCAGCTCACTGCGCCGGGATTAGTGTGTGCTTCACCTCACTGTGTGTACACTGTGTGCTGAGTTTGTTTCACTAATTCACGGATTGGGATAAATGCAGATACCAAATTTCCCTCACGGGATAAGAGTATACTTATACTTATAGGGATTTTTCTGCGAGAAAGAAGTCCTCACTAATCTTCCTGAAGTGATGCTTCGGACCGGTCCAGATTGCAATGAGGCATGAAAGGGTTAACATCTCATGTTCTCCTTCAGAGAAATGAGATTATATTCTAACGTTGCATTCTCTTTCAGTTGAGTTCACTCACTGTTAACCGATGGGAGCCCATATACCACAGAACCTCATTGCTAATGATGGAGAATTGTGCTCTCATTTTAATTTAGTAAAATAAGCACAGAATTCAGTAAAATGAGTGCACTATTTACTAAAACTAGTGGATAATTTACTAAAATGAGGAGTCAATCTAGTAAAATGAGAGCTCAATTTAGTGCACGATTTAGTAAATTGAGCACACCATTTCCTAAAACAAGCGCATGGTCTCTTATACGTATATATATATATTTAAAATCTTGCAATGACACCTCCTGAGCTCCATAATAGTGCCACATAAGCAAGTAAATAAATAAATAAACAAATAACACTGCATCTGTTTTCATCAATCTTTGCTCCTATGCTTTCAGAGAAGGTTCTCTTTGAAATGGTTCTAGTCAAAGGCTTGGCCTTCGTATGCCGTAATCGTTGGGGCCCATTTATTTCACTGAATATGTGCCCAGAGGGTGGATAACAAATGCCCGTCTGTACTATATCACTTGAAATGGAGTCTGCCAAGCAACAAATCTCAATTTTCCGATCTCAACAAACAAATGTGAAGATGCTACACTTGCTCTCTGTCCATAACGGCAAGACAAAGAAATATGGGAACTGTCAAAAAAGTCCAAAGAAAGTCTGATAATTAATCTAGTGTTATAGATCTTTTTTTTTAAGGGATGCTGTTTATCTCGATATCTATGCAAATGCCTGCCACTAGACCACTGCATGCCTTTGAGCAGTACATGTCCCATTTCCACAGGCCTGACAAACTGACGCCCAGCAAGATTAAAAAATGCCATATTCCGCCAGGCCATTATACGCTTGCTTGCGATCTAAAATAACAATTGGCCTGCGTTTGAAAGAGGGAGGAAAAAAGCTAGGATAGAGGGAGAGATGGGTAGAGAGCAAACGTGTTTGATGTTCATTATCCTTTCAGTTGATTTCTTTTCCCACTTCTCTTTCTCAATTCTTTTTTTTCCTTTCTTGCATTTTTTTCTTTCTCTTTCTTTCTTCTTCCCCACATCTCACCAGCTGTCTCCTCTCAAACTCCGATAAGACAAATCCGCCAAATTAGACCACATCACGGCAAATATGAACCCGCAGTTTTTAAATGGATGATAATTGCATTTAGCATTAATTATCTGTTTGGAATTGCTGGTGATTCCTGCAAGCAGAGTCTCTCTCTCTCCCTCTCTCTGGTAATGTGGCATGGCAATCTGGTGTGTGTGGACTCAAAGCCTGTCTGCGAGAGAGGAGCTGATCTGCATCAGTACTGGGGGACTTTATCACACGAGAGCAGACGTGACTGTAATGGTGTGGCTGCCCGTTGCGGGTACAGTTCATTCATATGGGATAAAAACAAACAGACCAGACAACGTGGTTTACAAGCACACCCTTTACATTCCATGTGACAGAACAACTCTATAGCCCAATGACCTGCCCGAAAATACTGCATACTGCAAACCGTCAGGCTATCACTGGTGCACCATTTCCTTCATACAGCTCTCTCACCGAGAGTGAGGTGTCCAACATCTAGCCGCCCTGGTACATGCCCACTAGACCCTATTCTTAATATGGCTCCATTACACCAGCAATCACATGTAATTAACACTTCACTGGTTTCTGGTACATTTCCAACTCCATTCAAACTAGCTCAGGTAACGCCCCCGCTTCAGAAGCCTTCTCTTGCTAAAACCCAGGTGGAGAGGGCAGCCGTGGCCTACTGGTTAGCGCTTCGGACTTGTAACCGGAGGGTCAGTAGGCACAGTGCTGAAGTGCCCTTGAGCAAGGCACCTAACCCCTCACTGCTCCCCGAGTGCCGCTGTTGTTGCAGGCAGCTCACTGCGCCGGGATTAGTGTGTGCTTCACCTCACTGTGTGCTGAGTGTGTTTCACTAATTCACGGATTGGGATAAATGCAGAGACCGAATTTCCCTCACGGGATCAAAAGAGTATTTATACTTACTTATACTATCGCCTGGTCTCCTACCATTCCTCTCTAAGGCTATAGAAAGGGCGTCTTCCAAATAAATCACGGAATGACCTCCTTGATCCTAACCAGTCTGATTTTAAAAGTGGTCACTCCACCGAAAACGGCTCTGTTGTCTGTGACAGAAGTTTTAAATTTTGCCAGGGCAGCAACTCAGTCCTCAATTATCATCTTGCTTGACCTATCAGCTGCTTTTGACAGTCAACCACAGAATCCTACTATCCAAACTCTCAAACATAGGCATTACAGGCAAAGTGCACTCCTGGTTAGAATCCTTCCTATTAGGATAACCCATTTCTGACTTGTGTCCTAGCCATGACACATCAAACGAACGTCCGTTGAGGAAGGATTCTAACCAGATGTTACACACATACAAACAAGATAAACAAAACAGAACAAAACAAACAACAACAACAAAAATAAACACACAGAGCCTACAATTACAACATAATAAATAACAGGGAATAATGATCATTCAAAATACAACCAAGCATTACTGTAAAATGTGAAAATGTAAGTGACATTGAGTGGTTCAGTATAGAGAGAAGAATGAGAAATGAGATTAAATTGGAAAGGTGTTATGTACAGTTAGTATGAAAATGAGTTGCCAAGGCATGTTTAAACAGTCTGAAAGATGAAATGGAGTGAATGTTTAGTAAGTGGTAAGTTATTCCAGTCAGAAGGTGCTTTAAACATATATATATTTTTTATATATGGACTTAGAAACATACTTTCTACTGTACTGAAAAGAAAAGCTGTATGTCTTAAATGATGAGTGAAGGAAAAAGGAACCAAAAGCTGTTTTAAATAAAAAAGGATGTGAAACAAACACATTTAAAGATAAATTGGAACCAGTGAATCTGTCTTCTTATATGTGGTGTGGGCAAGTCAAGAAGTTCATACATTGTGCAGTGATGAGTTGTGAATGAGCAGTTAAGAATAAATCTACACAATCTATTACAAACTATAGCAAGAGGAGCAAGAGAGGTATTAGAAGCAATGCAATACACAAAATCAGCATAATCCATTATTCGCCATCTATAAGTTGAAGAGCAATCTTTTTTCTGACCTTATAGAAACAGTTTCTGGAACGGAAAAGGAGACCAATTCAATGTATGTACAATGTGATTAATATGTTTGTTAAAAGAAAGCTCAGAGTCAAGGTACAGGCCCAGGTATTTGATATGGTCAATTTTCTGCAATGTAGTGCCACAGAGACAGGAAATGTGACATGAATGTGTTTTGCATTTGGATTTGATGTTCTGTCGAGTGCCAAAAATCATAGTATGTCATTAAGTTTTATTGAGGAGTAACTTATTAACTGCAAGCCAGTGTTGTAGTCATCAGACTGTAGGCCTGCTTCAATCTGTAGTAAATTTGTATGTGAAATATATAACTGTACCATCAGCATAAAGCTGAACTGAACACTTACAAAGCATTGATCCTTGAGGCACACCATACTGTTGAGTTAAAGTGTCAGATTTGTTTCCATTAATAACAACACATTGTTTTCTATTATGAGGGTATGGGTTGAACCAGAGCAATGCAGTGCATGAAAGGCCAATAGTGTGAAGTTTATCCAGAAGAATGTAATGACTAACCACAACAAAAGCCTTTGTCAAATCAATGAAAATTAGTTAGTTCAGAAGTGTTTGAAGCAGTGAGAATATCGTTGGTTAGTGTTAGCAGTGCAGTAATTGTAGAGTGATTTGAATGAAAGCCAGACTGAGAAGGCAACAGGATATTGTTTTCATTAAGATAGCATGACAGTTAATTATAAATACATTTTTCAAACACTGAGCAGATGATAGAAATTGGTCTATAGTTCTTCAGATCTAGTACATCGCCTCCTTAATGTAAGTGACTCCTTTATGTAAGGGATTGTCCACCTATGAATTACCCAGATACTGCACTTACTGTACCATGCTCCCTCTCTTCCCTCCACTGCCTCTTTCCTCTCCACTTCTACCTGAAAGACTCAGTAGACAGAATAGAATCAGTTAACCGTTTAATTAGTAAAGGAACAGTCCAGTCTTTGGCGTAGGCCCCGTCTCGGATCCGTCCAGTGATGAGTGGATCTCGTCTCCTGCCGATGGATGAAGGCAGGGGCAGGGAGCCTACCCCCACCCCCCCTCCCCCCACGACGAGACGGGGACCAACTGGTGGCGGTGGCTGAAGGAAGATGATGCGGTAGGCAAGCCATGCCCGATGGACGTGGACTGCTGGCAGTGGCGGCTGGAGGGGGAGGTGGAGGGAACTCCTATAGGCTATTCCTATAGGCTAGCGCTGATTGAATGAGTGAATGATCAGATTGGCTCCATTTAGGCAAAGCTAAGATTGGCTCCATGAAAGCATGGGAGGCGTAAAAGGCTACGCTACGAGTATTCCTAGTAGAACTTTCGCAGAAGCTATCATTTCCCTTCAAGGCAGTCCTATCCTCTAGTACTAGTATTGAAAGATGCAGTGGTAAATCCTACCTAAGGTCTCTTCTGCACTGTAGCTTACATTGTTTATATGTTGTAGCTGTAGCTCTATCTTAAATGTTTATCTATTGCTGTAACTCACTCTGGATAAAAGTGTCTGCCAAATGAAGAAATGTAAATGTTAGAGCCTCTTTCGCCTTCAACCAGCTGCCTCTTTCCTTCACCCCCCCCCCCCCCCCCCCCCCATCTATGTGACTCTCCCTCTTTCAATGCCCCATTACCCACAATAAGCCTTGATGAGAGCCTAATCAGAGACGAAGAGGCGAGGCGTTTGGCGAGTCACTGTCGGGTACACTCGACTCGCCGGACAAACGAACGTCATTCACGGGACTGTGTTAATTAAGCAGTGAGAGCGTGAGCGATGAAGAGATGGAGAAAGAGAGAGATGGAGAGAAAGGGAGAGAACAGAGGCCTTCGTCTGGTCTGACTGCCAGCTCTTCTGGAAAGTCAGAGGGTGAATGACGTTATGTGTGTGTGTGTGTATCCGTGCGTGCGTGTGTGTCACTGTGTGTGTGTGTATGTGTGTGCGGGTGAGTCTCTGAGGACCGCTGGGTCATTAACACGCCGGAGGAAGAGATCCGTGTGACTGTCAGTCATGAGCTAAGCCTGTGTGCTGAAGATTGGACAAAATCAAACAACACTCATTCCTGTTATCCGTGTGCATGGGTGTGTGCGATAGTGAGACAGAGAGAGGGAGAGAGAGAGAGAAAGAACAACGGAAATGAGAACTTGGAAAAAAGAGGATAAGACAGACACAGAGAGAGAGAGACAGACAAAGACAAAGAGGTGCTAGCTTTATCTCCACTAATGAGTGGAGTCAATCTGGAGAAGAACTACTCTACTATTTCTCTCTCCTGACTAAAGGACGTGTGTGTGTGTGTATTTGTGTGTCTGTGTGTGCGTGAATGTCTGCTTGAAATACTTAACTATCTTCCACAACTTCCCACTGCCCTCGTAGAAATACTCATGGATAAAATTGGCTATTTGTTCCCCATGGTACACAACCAGCCCACTTTTCTCAAGACAGTATTGAAATGAGAGTACTATTTATAACCTTGTTATGAAACGTTGCAAAGTGACTTTTATCTCTCCGTTTGCATGTCTGTCATACCGTCTGACCAGATGACCTATTTCGTGACAGACGATTTTCCACGTTTTCTGCCAGGAGTGTGTGATCTTCAAATGGGCCACAGTTAGGTGAACACTCCTGGCATGAGTAGAGGTGCCACTTGCAAAGGATGTCTCCACGTCCCAGAAAACCTTCAGAGCAGTCAGATGAATTTAGACCGACTCCAACAGACACTCTGCACCCTCAGCAGAACTGAAGGAATGGGGCTATATTTACACATACACACACACACACACACACACAGAGAAAGAGAGAGAGAGAGAGCATGTAACGATCATCACACTGTCAGAAATATTGATGACCCCGAGCAGAAATTGGCCCACTTGTCAAAACTGAATGTCAGCAACAAAGCACCGAGCAAAGCAAAGCAGAAATGCACAACTTACTTATGTAAATAAATATATAGATAAATATAATGGAATTAATATATAAAACAACATAAAAAAAAAAGTTTTTTAAAAAGTCACAAAATGCCGCTGCGCAGGCAGATAAATAGCGGTATTGTTGGCGGAAACTAATTTCACCTGCAGCCTTTTCTGGCATTGTGAAATTACGGTGCTTTTAAAAAGGGGTTTTCAATTTGTCAGCCAGCATGAGCTTAGATTATTTATTTATTTGTTTACTCCGTCATAGACTGAGCTATTCATTTCCCAGCGTTCACTACACAAACATTTGAGTGGATTGGTTGCACTAAACTGTGTATAAATAAATAGCCTTAAAAAGCTTATCATTCATGAACAACTAAAAGGCTGCATAAATATACGACAGTGCCGACATAAAAAGAGCCAAACAAACAGTGGAACAATAGTGACAGGAAAGCAACTCATCAGATTCATTAATCTACTTGCTGGCTCCGCACCTCTCTCTTTTTGTTTTGTGTGCTGTTTTCTATTAAATTCAAAATACTTTCTTGCCATAACAAATAATTCACTATGCCAAAATAGTCATAAAGAATACATAGAACAAAAATCGTCTATGTGTAGTCTCTCTCTCGCTCTCTCTCTCTCTCTCTCTGTCGATCCTGTTGTGAGCGCTGCAGTGTAATAGCTTCTCAATCATGTCTGTGGCATGGACGTTCTGCTGCAGAGAGATCCATGATTGACTGAGGGGCATAAACTCATGCAGCTCCCTGTCTGCCGGCTGGTGCACACTTGGACGTGCAAACACAAACACGGGCATACTCACACACGGGCATACCACATACCACACATACAACAAAACATACACACACACACACTGGAAGATTCACACATACCCACATACATATACATGCATGGGCAGAGTCACACACACACACATACTTCTCTATCACTATCCTTCCACTCTGCTTGTCATTTCTCTCTTTTTCTGCCCCCCCCTCTCTATCTCCCACCTGCTGACTCTGCATACTTAAATATTACCCCCCCCCCCCCACACACACACACACACACACACACCCTCCCTCGGAAAGCGGGATGGAATGGAGAGTGCATGGGCGCTGCCATTATTGACCGCCCGACTGCCTGCAAGCCTCGTGGAGGAGTCTGGCATTTCATTTTAGGGCGAGTTGGCATTTGACTGGAGAGAGCTTTACGGGGTCAATCGTGCCTATTTAGAGGCCCCCGGCTTGCAATGTGGCACGGGATAAATTATACAAATTGAGTGGAGAGGGAGTTGATGGAGGCGCCTCGTCGGCGAGCTTCCTTGACCTCTGTTGACCCCTTGCTTACCTAATGAGACCCTCTTTCGCTGAGTATGAACTCACCGCTAGATTATGCAGATGGAAACAGCACCTGACAGGCCGAAAAAAGTATTCTGTTATTTAGATCGTTCCAAATAAAATGCCTTTTCTCCCCAGTCATGTCTGGTAAGTGAGGCTGATGTTTTGAACACTGGAAAAACACCGGCAAATCAGGGGTTTTCACTACTCACAGGCTTTTTAAGATATTCCTTTGTAGTCCATCAGAGGACACGTGTTGGTTCATGTGATGCATATAAAGTGAAATACAGTAAATAATCAATAATGCATTAACGCAACAAATATTTCATAGGCGATTATGTGGTATTGCTCCAGTTTCAACCAATCATAGGTTTTATGAAAAGCAGCACATTGCATAAGTAGAAACAAACATTTCATCGATACAGTGAGTTTTTCACCCAGGGACTGGTTCACACACAGATAGGTTGATGCATTATTCACCACTGCGTAGTGCAGGCATACCAAGGACGAAAGATTTAACTTTGTCTTTCATGAATTTGTGCATGTTTGGACATCTATGGCAAGGTCAGAATATTTCCCCCAAAATACAGTAATTATTTATTTGTGTTGAAGGCTAAATACTGCTTCATATCAAAACAAGACAAACAAGAGCAACAAAAGAGAGCTAATACTGCCCAACTGCCCCACTGGCTCAGAAAGGGAAAAGCAAGCAACAATGCTCACAGCTTACACTTGATCAATAGGCTAAGCAAGGAGTAAACCCAGAGCCCAACAATAACACAGAGAACAGTAAAACTGAATACCTTAAAAAGCGCATATAATCTGTACACTATGAATCATTTCAAGGAAACATTTACATTTTGAAATTCTGGTTTTGGCACAATAACACAGACACTATACTAAACACACTAGATAGGCCTACTAAACCTAAAGCATAACAATTTAAATATGTAAAAAGGATATTCAGATAAAGTGAATTCTACATTACGTTATTAATAGTATCATCTGAACACCAATACTTCTGACCAGAAATTACAAAGTGAATCACAGGATTGACTCCAACAAGGAAAATCCATGCAGTACATTAACACATTTTTTGTCCTCATGATCATTCCTCAGTAAGACACAAAATCTACTTTACAAACAGTTCACCAACTTCATTAAATGCAATGCAATTATAGCCTGGGTTTTCCCATGCTGCCTTGCATGCAATTTTATTCACGCTGCTAGTCAGCCTGGATTCCATGGACTTCGTTTTCACCTCAAGGAAGGTACCAATCACAGAATGGAGGGGGGACAACGTCACAACAAGATGATGATGACAAACCGAAACTGTTATGAGCTACGTACTGTACAGACGCATTTGATAGACATTTGTAGCGCCCAATAAACGACTCTGGGCATTCGTAAACCACGTTTCAAATACGACAAAATGAACGTGTAGTTCCCAGACCCCATTTCAATGAGATGAGGTCTGACGTTAGCCAGGCTAATGAGTACACACAAGAAGCAAGAATAAAAAAAATGTTCTTTAAACCTCACCCACTTGAATTCAGTTATCAAAGTGACGGGTGTCTAGCATAAGGGCAAAATGTCTATCATAAGGGCAAATTTCGAAGTGTTAAATTCCTCTTTTAAGGGTTCATTTTAATACGGTAACTGTTGAATTATTTTGATCTGAGTAGAGTCACAACCTCTACTTTCTCATCTGTTCTCAGAGTAGTCTTAGAGTAGACTTAATTCATTCAAATGGAACCATATGAACTTAGTAATGTAAAAATCAACTCTAAAATGAACTGCACATGGCTGATTTTGCTGTGAATGTTGTGGGGCCTCCTCCATTTGAACTGTTCAGACATGCATAGTCTCCTGCAGCTCTGAGCATCTCGGCGCAGCCACCACAACCATATCTTGTGGGGTCAGGGTGGGGAGAATAGGGCCCCTATATCTGACACTGTGAGCCTCAACTGAGCCAAGGCCTGGCCCAGAGACAGACAGACAGATGGATGCTGGTCAGGTGTCACCCCCCAGACTTCCCGAGCGATGATGCCTCCCGCGCTTGGCAGGTCACCCGAACAGATGGTAACCACCTCGCTCTCCCGTCGACCCCCATTTTGGCCGTGAACGTGCCGCGTTCGGCGCGCGTGTGTGTCTGGTTGTGTGTGTATGCATGCTCATGTTCATATTCATCAGAGTGCTGCCACTGCGAATGTAGCTGAGTTTTTTGTATCACAGAAAAAAGGCGAGAAAGACGGTCATCTGGGTTGCTCGAGAGGGCAGCAGCTATTAAGCCAGAGTTAACATGGAGAAATAAATTGTGCTGCATGCGTGTAGCAGCATCCAAACAGACAGTGTTTTGGCAGTGACTTTGCAAGATGCAAAACGCAATTCGCCAAGAGATTTTGACGGCTTATGCCATTGCAACGACACACTGGAGGGGCATGCATTAGCATAATCACAGCTTCTGTTGCTTACCCCGGTCAATTCTACTCGCAGATAACACACAACACAACTCACACACACACACTACTAGATGTTTAGATTTAGATATATATTTTTTTAAATATGTAATGAATAGACACTGAGTAATACAATTTTCTTTTATCTTTCACCTTAATACCTTGTCATATACTTGTTTTAGCAAATACCATATTTTGTAATAGCCATCATGCTATTTAAAGTCCAATGATATAAACATGTCATGTTTCCATTAGCAGTGCTTACATGGTTTTATTGGGTGGTGCTCACCTCCAGGTGCTCAAATGAATTTGTTTCTTTAGGCAGGGATCACACTGACCAGTGGCAAGCAACGTTGAACTTTCAAAGCGCAACTCTCCATTGTGCCTCGGGGAGTTCTTTGCCTCTCGCCCTCGTCCATTAATTCCATATAACAGCACACCTCGGCAGCCGTTATCCCTCACATAATGAATCTTAGCAACTACATGTACACAATCAATTTCATATTTTGGAATACTCACGCTTTAGAGGTGAAAAAGCTTGCCTATGCAAATGCCACCTCATACAGCTCCTCAGAAAGATGCAGAAAATGCTGATGAGTTCAGGGGGCCACCCCAAAGCTCGGGGTCTGATATTGCTAAATAACTACTGCCGCAACAAGTGTCATTCGCAATGAGTTTTGTGCTCCTGATTGATATCTTTCAAATCATTCCCCAAAGTCAAATCACTTATCAGAATAGTCACTGAATCAGAAAGTAAGTCGGTTGGTAAAAGTTCTACTTGTGTGTGTAACTTTTTTTTTTCAGTGGAAGTCAACGGAAGGAACATTTTCTCATTTTGATTAATAGCCATATAACGAGTGGGATAATGTATAATCCACCGATCAATATCAGAAAATAAATGCATTCAGGATGAAGTGAGTCTTGCTCCTGCTTATTTTACTATACTGACTGTCCTAGTCAACATTATTTCTTTCATATCAGCCTCATGAGCAAGTAAAGACTCTACAAGTGAGGAGCATCTCTCCTACTATTTGTGGCATTGACAATGTGACAGAGAAACTCTACAGCTTGCCTCATTCTCTTGTCACTGAATAGACGCCTCGTCTCTATTTAGAGAGGCGGCCATTGTGCTTCTCAGATTTGAGCCTCTTGGTATGCATCGGGCACAGGTCAGGGAGAATGCAGGCCTCGCGATGATTGGAATAGCAATGGCCTTTGTGTTATTGATCTATTGATGTGGGTGATGTGTAATGGGAACCTTTTGTCCTGATGTTCTCAGTGTCCTGCAAAGGGGAATGTTCAGGTTGCACAACTAGGCTGCCAGAGCACTTCACTGGCCTCCAATTGGACTTCAGCTCAAACTGAATGTCCTTTCATTTCTGTACTCTTCTTCTGAAAGTCTTACATGTTTCTCACACACACACACACACCTATGCTACAAGCAAACACACAATAGTGAGCTTCTACTGTAAGTCACCAAAGTCAAAAGGCCAGAGATGCTGTATTCATATACAGTATAGATGACCTACCTCAGTTAGTGTTCCATATCTTTTCTTGGTTGTTACCGTTGATTGTAACTGCTGCATGTGTTTTAACCCAATAAATTTCAGTGTCCCACCGGCGGGACGGTTACCCCCCTCCCCCACACATTCTAAATCAATTGTATGCACCATATTGCTATGTAGCATAGTAATGTTATACACCATTTCAAAGCTCAAATGTACAATCTGTATAGTGCTTTACATTCTCAGATTCATTTTATTATGTCTCAATTAAATTTGATCCAAAATGCCCCCCTCCCCCTCCTCCGCTTTTGGTGCTACCCTGACTTCTGGCTGCAGTGTAGCTGCAGCACAATAACTAGATGCAACATCTAAGGGATATCAAGTGACCTAGAGGGCTGAAATGTGGTCAGTTCAGAGATGCTTGTAATCCGGCAGAAAGAAAAAACTATATTCTAGCCTGTTAATAATAACAGTTATTTTGACTGTTTCCTACGAAAACTACAGGTTCTCAGCTTTCTATAGAGGTCCAGCATTTGATGGTTGACCCCAAAAGAGGTGGGAACAATACCCTTGTAAATAGGCACAGTGCAATTTCAGGCATAAACTTTAAATTTTTACTGAGATCAATGTGGTAACATCTTTTCCTTTCTATAGCGTTAGATATCTTCTTCTTCTTTGTTTACTCAGGTGGACAGTCCGGTGTCCACCAGGAATGCTGTCGTGTGCTGTTGGTCCTGCAGGGTTCTGTAGTTTGCGGGTTGCTTCAGTCTCCTCTCGCCACTATTAAGGTTTTGCACCTCCGTTCTAATGTTACGTCACCGTCCGTTCTAATGTTACGTCACCGTTTGTTTACAACTACTTGTACAGTTGTCCAATCAAAAGGTTTATTAGCTGAGAACGAGAGCACACAGACCAAGACCCAGACACAGAACACAATACACACGGGGCAGGTCAAGTAGACACACACACTACACATACAGGGGAGGACGCAGCCCCCCACACAAAAAGGATCACACACGAGGGAGAACTAAAAGGGGAACATGGCGTACAGGGGGGCGGCGTCCTCCCCTGTAGGTGTAGCGTGTGTGTGTACTTGACCTGCCCCGTGTGTATTGTGTTCTGTGTCTGTGTCCCTGCTCTCGTTCTCAGCTAATAAACCTTTTGATTGGACAACTGTGTGTGTCGCTTTCAAATCGTTACAATATGTTAAAGGATTCATGACTTTAACGCCATTAATGTTACATGATGCTGACTGACACTGGCTATAAGTGTAGGCTACCGTTTTAACGTCTGCTGAGTTTACTGCCTACCAAAACCTGTCGCTGTTCTACCATTAGGCTACATGCAGGTTCTCCCATAACGTTATCGATATAGATCAATGCACCAAATCAGGGCGATTTTAGCGAAATAACGTTCCTGTGACAGGCTATCAAATATTGAACAATGGGATAACGTTTCATCATCACCTTTATTAATGTCTGGAATGTTGACATTGCTGAAATACAGAGATGTAGCCTACTGAAATACAGCTGCAGACAACGATGTTCAATGGGTTCAACTTGTCCCTTGCCTACCAGGTGGATGTAAACAAAGCTATAGAACCTAGAATACGTCACATGAAAAACGTTAATATCCATCTGAGGGGAGCAATCGCCTCTACCACACATTCTGTTGTCATACTGTAGGCTACTACCAGTGTTACACAGGTACTGGTCTGACTGGCCAGTTCCGACCTTGGCGAACATGTGCCAGTTGAGTTTGTTGTGGTCCATGCATATTCGACGACCTGATCAGGTCTGGGGCGTGTTTCCCAAAGCCATAGTTGCTAATTAAGTTAGCAACTTTGTTGGTTGCAATCAGGGCTTTGAACCGATTTTTTTTTCCAATCGGTTCGTTCCGAACAGAAACGGAATTATAACGTTTCCGGTTATGAGTTCCACCAATAAACTGACGTTCCCGAACCGGTTAGAACAAAAAAATACTGTTTCGTTTTCGTTCCTGTCAGCTGTTTAATGCTATAGAATTATGTCACATCTTTCTCATCCAGCTTAAACCAAATGTAATAATATTACAACCATTATTAAATAATAATAATTATATTATTAATAATAATAATAATTAAATAGGCCTACAATTATTTCAAATGTGTAGTTTATTTTAAGAGAAAATTTCCACACAAACGTAACCACATTATTAAGACACGTGGTTATGCCACTTGGGCAACAACAAATTCCAACTGTCGGGGGGAAAGGCCATCCAGTAGGCCTACTCATACCGTAACAAGTCTTTTGTTTTGTCTTGCTTAGGCCTACTTGCAATTAGGCCTGTTTCATCAGGTAGGGCCTATTGTTTATCAACAAACATAGCCTACTAATTATAGCCTGTAATAACAGTGGCTCACATTTAACAGTTCGCAAAAACAAAAAAAATGGCTATACCAACCTGGCATTTTTAAACAAACAACAAAAAAACAAAGATTTGTGACTGACATTAGGCCTAACGAGAGTAAATTGCCTTGCACAATGCAAAAAATATGCCTAACAGCCAAACAGAGGTGTTGGCACCATTTAGCCAAATGTTCGCTAGTCCATCATTAATGTGGAGTCGACAAATATAGCTATTGATATTGTGTTTGGAATGAGCGTTTTAATTAACGATGGATCATAATTTACCTCTTATTTAAGATGTGGAGTGGAGACTTTGTAATCCACCGCTCTCTCTCCATTCAGTCAGCGAATGTCTGATGTGATGTCACACAGGAAGTGAACCTCAGCCGTCATGGTAACGTGCGCAGGAAAATAATAACTTTTTTTTTTTTAGTTAATTAGGCAACGAAAACTTTGAGGAACGCAATAAAACCGGTATTAACCGGTTACCATTATTTTTAAATAAGTGTTCCTGTTCCAGAACATAAAAAATAATAACGTTTCCGGTTTCGTTTCTGTTCCCTGTAAAATACAAAAAGTTCCTGGTTTTCGTTTTTGTTCCTTGAACCGGTTCAAAGCCCTGGTTGCAATACACTTTCTCACTGCCAACCAAGTTGCTAACAGGTTAGCAACTATGGGAAACGCACCACTGGTCAGTAGATGGTAGCCATCTGTTTCACTGTAGCTGGGGAGCTTGTGCCTCTTATGCAGACCTTATTGTACCTTTTAAAGGGACACCAGGCAACGTTTTCATGTTAATTACTCATCTTCGTAAGTCGGTATATGTTTAAATGACTCGTTACAGGGCGAATGAAGACACTCTCGCCCGCCCCTACTGCCTGTAGTCAGAATATCCCGCTTGCAAGTACAGAGAGGCAGGCTAACGAAACGCTAGAGATTGTTGCAAACGTGTGTATAATGGCAGAGCCGGCGAAGAAGCAGCGAAAACCCTTGACGGAAGACGCAAAGAAAAGGAAAAGAGCTTCAGACCGAGCGAGGGGGAGTTTCGTAGAAAAAAAGCATCAGGCTTGCCTGGTGTTCCTTTAAATAGGGTGACCACCCGTCCCGCGTAGCGCATGCGCGCACAACGTTTGAAGCCCAATTCATGCGTCCCGCAAATTGAGACTGTGTCACGCATAATCAATGCTTGCTCAAAAAAAAAGTTGGTTGCTCTATATCCTGGAGCCCCAGGCAGCCAAACGAACATTACTTGACAGTTCAGCACGCTACTGTTGCCACACCAACCTCTCAGTTGAACTGCTTGACTAGGTTGTTATCAACTTTTTCGTTGTTGTCATGACAACGCACGCACGTGCATTCTAGACAGACTGGGAAGGAACTTTTAGATGTGTGCTTTCCAATTCGAAAAATGGAGAAAGAGACTGAGTCTGAGGCACCGCCATCATCAATTAAAAAAAGAAGGTGTGGGTACAAGAAAGACTGGGAAAATGAATATTTGTGGCTGAAAGGTGTTGAGGGGGATACCGAGAGGGCTTTTTGTGACCTTTGCAAAACGTCCTTCTCAGACATGAAGGGGAATACGATGTCAAACGACACAGACTCACAGAGACTCACAAGAAACGTGTCTATGAATGCTTTCCTCCGACCTAAAAAACATTTTCTAGCTGACAAAGTAACTGCTGCAGAGGTGACGAGTGTGTATCACACTGTCCAACACGCTATATCATATCGAGCAGGAGATTGTGGCACAAAGCTAGCCCCAACAATTTATCCGGACTCGGACATTGCCAAGAGGATGGCCTGTGGTTGGACGAAGGCAGAAGCCATTGTCACGGATGTATCTGTCCCTGCCTCCGTCAAAGATTGCTTGAAAGTCCTCAGAAGACCACTGAATGAGCAACGAGAGGCAACAACCAAAGGTGAAGTTAAAGTTATGTTCATGGATGTAACTTTGTTGTGTGTTAGCTATTTGTGTAACGTTAGTTAGTTAATGTTCGCTAATCATCTTCTTCTGCTGGTATGTTAAAAGTCAACTTTTCCTTCAGTTCACTGAAATTGCATCAGTAGGTAAGGTTAGCTATCATAATACTGCTCATCCATGCCCTCGTGAAACCAGGCTCTGTGTATCCTTACATGATTGTGAGCAACATTTCACTATTCGTTGTCTCCCAAACTAAACAAACAAAAGCAACTATAATTTTTGAAAAGGTATAAATATTTATATAGATAATATTTATATAAAATCAATAATTATCAAAACAGTAAAGCAGTATCTTGTATTTGTTATAATAATCTGGGTAACACTTTACTTGACGGGTGAGTTCATAGCACATAAATAGCAGCTGTCATAAACTGCACATAAAGAATTCATGACTGTTTCATGAGACATGACTCAAAATTCATGCCAAACTTTTCATGAATGTGGAAGACAGAACAATGACAACAAAGAAACAAACCAACTAAGAAAATGCTAAAGATTTGGAGAATAAATGAAGACAATATGTGTAGATATTGTGGTGAAGAAGAGGAAGACACCATGCATTTGTTTTGGTACTGTCCAGATGTCATGCTTTTTTGGTGCAAGGTGGCAGCTTGGCTGTCTGAGCAAGGACTTGACTTAACAATAACAACAATCAATATAATTTGGGGTTTGCATGAAGAACAAAATATGCTGTTAAACATTATTGTGCTCCTTGGAAAAAAATATTTTCAAAAAAGAAAAATGCATTACATTGGAACCATTCATTATGTTTCTAAAACATGATTATTTAATGACTTAGAACATGATAAGAAATAAAAGAAAACCACAATCAGATGATTGGAGAAAATTAGCTATCACAAAAAAATGGGATAAAGATCAATAATTGTTTTTTTTTTTTTTTTTTATGTATTTTTATTCTGATATTTATGGATAAGAATCTATCTGTTGCCACATACTCTGCTATTTTTCTGTTCTGGCTGTCATGGAGTTAATTTACAGCTTAACTATGAAAATGACTGGGTTATATAGCTAAAATATGTATGCTTTTTTGTTTGTTTGTGTATGATTTTGGTTGTTGTTGTTTGTTTGTTTTCTTCATTACTGTTGTTTACTTGTCTGTCTTCTATGTTGTAAACACCAATAAATAAATAAAAAATGTTTCATAAAAAATGTATTTGTTTTATGATGTAACCTTTGCAGATGATTTCTCATCTTTTGCTACTGGGAATGTCCAATTGTTCCAGGTTACACAAATATGGGTCAGCTGAATGTAGGCTAGTTTACCTCCCAGTGTTAAACTCAGTGATTACGAAAATTTCACAACTTGTATAGTAAAGTGACATTCGATGTAGACTTCATAAGATATTCATGAAATATTTACAAAGGCTTGAGAAATTAAATTAATGGTATCCAGGTTACACAAATACAATGTTGGACTTTTATTTTGACTAGTTGTTGTTGTTCTGTCTTCCACATTCATGAAAGGTTTGGTATGAATGTTGAGTCATGTCTCATGAAACAGTCATGAATGCTTTATGTGCCGTTTATGACAGCTGCTATAAATGTGTTATGAACTCACCCATCAAGTAAAGTGTTACCATAATCTGTTTAGAGAATCTCTTTTAAGTTCATCACATCTGTGTGTGTGTCTCCATGTGTCTCCACAGCCCACACACCATTCTTCTCAGTGGCTTCAGATGCCTCCAATCATGGGACCACCAAGCTCTTCCCACTGTCAGTGCGTTACTGGACACGAGACTACTGGTGATACAACTTTGTCTTCCAGAAACTGAAAAGGAACAACAATTCCATTTTGAAGGCAAACTGTGTGGCCCACATCGTTCACAACAGTGCAAAACACGCAGGAGATCGGCTAAATATCGACATCGAAAATGTCGTCAACAAGACCTTTAGCCCATTCTCCTCATCTGCCAAACGCATTGAGGAACTTTGTGGAGATAGAGTACCAGTCCCTGCTTAGACATGTGCGCACAAGATGGCTGAGCTTGTGGCCTGCAGTGAAGAGGCTTCACGACAGCTGGGCTCCTATCAAGACCTGCTTTCTCTCATTGTGAGAGGACGAGAGCCCAAAGTCACTATAGCGGCTGTTCAAGGATGACCAGGATGGTGAGGGTAACTCCCTTCATCTACAGGTAATTCATTTTAATTGCACTCAACTTTTTTTTTTCATCTAAGTATTATTACATGAAACAGGGATTAGAGAAATGATGATAATGCAAACAGTACCAGCACACAGGATCATTGGCTGTCTTTACATCTTTTAGGTTTACCTGTCCTTCCTCAGCAATGCGCTGAAGATTTTCCACGACACTGTGCTGGTGCTGGAGCGAGAAGATGGGACTGTCTGTGAGGTCTACGATATGATGTTCACCCTAAAAACCAAGCTACAGCAACGGCAGAGTGATGGTTTATTTGGGGCCCAGACGGATGTACTCCTCCAGCAGTTTCCAGACAGACAGGCAGCTGTGCTCAGAGAGGACATGTGCAACTTCTACCAGTCCTCCCTCACCTACCTGGAGCAGCGCTATGACTTCTCAGACTCCAACTACCAGAAGAAATAGCTAGCCTGGCACTAAAGAAGAGCCCATTCAACTTCTCCCATCTCTGTGAAGCCGTAGAGGTCCTGCAGCTAAGCAAGAAGCTGGACATGGATGCGCTATATGATGAGTAGTGTGTCGTTCTGCCACACCAACAGGCCATCGTGCAGTCTGGAGCTCCAGTCATGGAGAAGTTGGCCACCTTACTCAAGCACACACACACACACCAAACATGACAGCATTAGCTTCTTTCCTCTTGAGTGTACCAATCACTAATGCTTCAGTAGAAAGGGTCTTTTCACTGATGACAGGATGCTGGACAGGAACAGGGACAAGGAACAGATGTTCGGTAAACCTCATCAAGTCAGAAATCCAGGTGAAGAGCAACTTCACATTCATTTGCAAGGACTTCTACACTTATTTAGTGAAAGAGAAGGTTCTCCTCAATGCTGTACGCTCCAACAAGAAACCTGAAGATACAGTAAGAAACCTAGTTATGTAAGACCCCATTTGTCTAAGATGAAGTTTGATTGATTTTGGTGGACTGTCTACAGGGGTGCAAATGTGTCACTTTTAGGAAACAGTAGCCTTTTAGGTAAAAATATGTCATTGTTTTGCATAGGATTGTATCTTGGTACCTTTTTGTATTGTTGTCACCTTGGTATGGTGATGGGTTTGCACTCCTCTGTCTATACTGGAAAACCATTTGGAAGCTTATCATAAAAATGAATGTAGCTTTAATTCTGTCTCCTATCTTTCTTCCTTATTTGATTCAGATGCTGGTGAAAAGGTTTGAGTCCTAAAGGTGTCCCCAGAACACTGAACAGTTTTTTTTTCCCTGCACCTGCCTTTACTTATATGCAAGTTCACCATCCTTCCTCCCCCTTCTCGTTCTGTAAACATCTGGAGTCGTGAGTTAGTTTTATAACTGTTCCTGTGGTGTTGAGCAACTACAATTCCTGTTAATCCTATAATTTTACATTATAATTTATTTAAAGTGAATAAATTGTAATTAAAAATAAATTAAATTAAATAGCTAAAGTAAATCGTACTGTACCGGTAAGTGGAAGTGCATCTGTCAATTCATTGAATGTTCAAAGTATTATGAATCTTTATTTAGAAAAAAATTGGTTGGCCCGTTCATGAGCATACATCAGCTATTACACATGTTTAGGGGAATAGGGCATTATTAATATACCATGTAAGGTGGTATATGCTAGAAATGGGTAAACCACTATCAGTGAGTCTGCCTGTGAGGTGGGGGCACCGCCGCGCCAGGCAGTGTCCCACATTGTCCCTCAGAAACATACCCCGTGTCCCCCCTTGGGCTTATTAGCAGGTGGTCACCCTACTTTTAAATGAACCAGTATGCTAAATAAAATGCTATCTAATTAAAAAACAAACCAAAGTTTATTCTAGGGCTGTCAATAGATTAAAAAAATTAATCAAATTAATTACACACTCTGTGATTAATTAATCTAAATTAATCACATATATAATATTTGCTGTGACAGTATTTGAAATATTTAAATTCAAATCGAATAATTGAATAATCAGCATTGGTGACATTAAAGTTAAAAAAACTCTTTTATTATTATTTTCACTGTTCAAATAATGGCCATAATAATCTATGATATGACCTAATATGCTGAGAAAATAAATTCGAAAGTGCTTCGGTAAGAAGTTTTTTTCCACTACAAGGCATTTCAGGCCACAGATATAACCTAGGGGACACAATGAAAATAAATTAACACTCCCCTCAATGTCAACACTATTTCTTTGCATTGATGTGCAACTTTAGAGTCGACGAACTCCGGTGATATGCAAATTCCTTGCTGCAGACATTGCAGAGGACTTTATTTTAATCAACACTTTATATTTTTATAAAGTAATTAGGTTATAGTTATTAAGTAATCAATGATCTAGGCAGCACATTTTCTTCTCTCTCCTTCATTTTACAGTCTAATGATTACTGACTAGAATGGCTTGGGGTCAAAGGTCATACGGAATATCGATTAATCTGCACTATTTTTTTAATCAGTTATTTTTTCTCAAATTAATTAATTGAAATGAATCAGTTATTTTGACAGCCCTAGTTTATTCACTTTTTTTTTTATCTCGCAACAACAACTTCAGAGTGCCCTTGAATTGTAACCAGTGGGGGTAACTGGCCTAGTCACGCCCTACAGCGTTAGCTGACCCGCAGCATGAAAATAATAAGGAGAAAGTGTAGAATTATTTTTGTCCAGATGGTAAAAAACAATCACTTACCAAAGTTGAAAATAATTACTGACCACTAGCTGAAAGCAGAGTTTATTTCTAGGCCCTTGACATATTGAAGAGCACCAAACAGCATGTTTTTTTACTCTGTGCCTGACTGACTGTCTTGGGAATCGATAAAGTTTAAAGTCTAGAGTCAGATGGTGGATGAATCAATGGAGTGATAACCATGCTGGAAAACATCTACAGTGACTTCAAAGCAAATCTGTGTTTGAATCACACTTCACACACACACAAAAACACACATGCACGCGTGCGCGCACACACACACACACATATACATTCGGACATACATACACACACACACACCTACAGTGATGGCCAAAAGTAATGGCACCCATGCTAAAGTTGACTGAAAAGAGGAATATAAAATCATCTTTTGGAAATTGATCTTAATGCCTTAAGTGAAAAATGAGGAAATATCTAACCTTTAAGGACACCAATTTTCTTAGTGAATGAATAATGTATCATAAATAAATAAATGTTCTTCCTTAAAATACAGGGGTCATAAGTATTCCATATATAATATATAACATATATATGTTAAATTCCCATAGAGACAGGCAGATTTCTATTTTTAAAGGCCAGTTATTTCATGGATCCAGAATACTGTGCATCCTGATAAAGTTACCTTGGCCTTTGGAATTAAAATAGCCCCACATCATCACATACCCATCACCATACCTAGATATTGGCATGGGTGTTATTTCAGTTAGCCTATTAGCTGGTTTGATTTGCATTGAGCTCAATGAGCAGTGTGCAGTTTGTTACATTGGTGTCAGAAGTGATATGACGACCCCTACTGGACGGGAGGAGAAAGCTGCAACTGATGCCCTGGCGATGATGAGTTTCCTGGCAAGACGGCTCTTCGACAGCGCGCTCGCCCATGGCCACCTGCTGGGCCCAGCAGACGGAGCCAGCCTGCAGCGTGACCATGACAAAGAGACCCGCCCCCGGCCACAGGAGGGAACGAACCGGGCTGATGGCAGCATCCCGCCACTTGAACCCGCTCCACACGGGAGAGATGGAAACCGGCCGGTCCCCGGTGCGACGGCGGCGGTAGAAGGGCGCCCCAGCGTAAAGTTGCCCCACTACAATGGCGAAAGGCCACTGGCGACATACCTGGTACAGGTCCGGCTGGCAGCCGAGCTGAATGGCTGGTCGGCGGAGAGAACGGGCGTACAGGTGGCGTTGGCTCTGGAGGGAGAAGCGCTACAAGTATTAGAAGACCTGCCACCGGCGGAGCAAGTAAGCTGGACCGCAATCGAAGCAGCTCTGCAACGACGATTCGGCCAGAGAATCTTCACCAGCGATGCCAGAGAACAACTCGCTTCCAGACGGCGGCACAAGGACGAGAGACTGGGCAAGTTCGCGGATGACCTGCAGCTGTATGCCCGGCGGGGCTACCAGGGCCGGCCCGAGGCATAAGCGAACTAAACGGCTGCTTGGGGCCCCCTGGCCACCAGGGGGCCCCCAATCGAGTTTCTTTCTCTTTTTTTTACATAATAAATAACATAAACAAGTGACATCAATGAATGAATAAATGAAACAATTAATAATTCAAAACAAGAAAATTCTGATTTCATGATCAATATGTCTGCCTACCTCTACTGTGTCTGCCAGCCTTTGAGTCACGCGCATAAACTAGACACCTCGGGTGCATAGACAATTCGTGCAGACACTGCAAAAATCGGAAGAGATGGTAATGTTAAGAAAAGTTACAAAAAAGGACGTATCCTTCTGGTGCCGAAAACAGAAAGAAGAAAATGACAGAGGAGAAAAACTAGCAAGATACAGGTATGTTTGCAAGATTATTTACAGTATTTTTTGTGCTTGAGGTAGCTAGCTAGCTGTCATGATCTAATATAAGCCATCACCAGAGCTAAATCACTGCCATCAACAGAGAAATGTCTCCCATTAATATACATTTATCTAGGTGTATTTCAGATGTCAAGGATATTGGGATTGTTTTGGATGTTCAATCAAGCATGTACCCTAGCCATAGGTGGGCTTATGTTGTAAATTAAAGTTAGCTAGCTGACTGAAGTGGACATTAGCACTACAGTAGCTACATGAAAACGGAGCTGAAGGCAAATTTACCAGAGGGATTGTTTCTGATTTCGCACCTGAAAGTGTTGATAGTTTATAACTGTTCTATAATATGTGACATAGTGGTAAGTCTGATAGCAACAGCAGGCTAAGCCCAGGCTCCCAGTCCCAACCTAGCGTGACTCTGGGCATCGGTAACGTTCCAGCTTCATAGGCAAAGATGGAACAGTACGTGCGCTCTGTTCTAAGATCTTTGGAGAGAGATGGTAGTGTTTGAGAAAATATACCATGTTGGGTGGGGAGACTTCTGTGATGGAAATAAACTTACATTTGATTAAGATAGTGGCAAGTGATGTAGCGGTGCTACCCTAATATTTAGACTGCAGTAGATCACCATGTTAAGCGTTACTTTTGATGATGCCTCATTTGCCAATAGAATATGAATTGTTACATGTGGAATTGCTTGTTGATGAGTGTAAGTAATGATAGCAAAATAAACTCATTCTGCTCGATCAAATATGCACTTATGCAATATTTTTTTTTTTTCAGAGACACTGTTGAAGTACTTTGGAGCACATCTCTACCACTACTTAACTCTACCTCATCAAGTGTCTGCCTCCATGGCTGATGACACAGAAGGTGAGGTTTTCTTGATGGCAAATGGTTACATAGCCTGTTAATATGACATGACACATTTAACATAGTTTTTGTTTTATTTATTTATGTATTTATTTAATCATTGCAGGTTCGTCCACTGTAGAGCTGCAGATACCTGAAAGCCAGGAACGAAGTAGGAATAAGTATCTATTCTTTGGGACATTTTATTTTTGTCATTATTATTAATGTTTGTCTATTTTGGTTTTATTTTGTAGTTGAAGATTGATCATTTAATGCACATTTGCGGAGTTGTTCTGCAAATCTGTTGAAAAACAAGTCATTAAACGGATGTACTTGTTTACAACAAATACAAATGCTGTTGTATTTTGTTATTTGTCAATTCAACTTCAGTAAACCACCCTTAGTGCTTCACTTTGAATATGAATGTTTCAAATAAATCTGTGATTTTAGTACCCTCTAAGATTAAAAGGTGACAGGGTTGGTGTAAATAACAACTAATACATTGGTTTACCAAGCACATGGGGCCAGAAGTGTAGAGCGGAGCCCCAAAACATTTTTGGCATGTCAGCAAGGATGGATTACTGAATGAGCTTACCGAGTCCTTATGCATCTGTGTCCAGGGGGACAGTAGTTCATAATCAGTCACTGTATTAATACATAACCTCACTGTATTAATTTATAATATGACATTATAGTGTGAAGTTGTCAATTATCGCCAAGCACAGGTGACTCTGCGTTGTGGGAGGGGGCCCCCAAATCAAATTCTGCTTAGGGCCCCCAAAAGGCTCGGGCCGGCACTGGGGGCTACCCAACATACAGCCAGGGTCTACATGAAGAGATGGCACTGGAAGCGTTCGTGCGAGGCATCCACCCAGAGCGGCTAAAAGAACACCTTCGCCTGAGCGCCCCCAGCTCGCTGTCCGCGGCCCTTGCGGAAGCCGAACGGGTGGAAAACATCTTCCGCACAACAGAGTCGAGGCATTGCGTACGCCAGACATCGATGGAGGAAGACGGGGAGGAACTGGAGGTGACGCGGCAGACCACGGCACAGCCACCACAACGCCGCCCACGCGGGTGGAAGAGACCGGCCAGCGGAGACGGATGCCACCGTTGTGGCGAGCCGGGACACATCGCGTGGTACTGCCCAGCCCCGGCACCCCTCACGCTCGCGCCCCAGTTACTAAAAGAAGGTGGCACGGCGGGAGGGGCTATGGATTGCACACGGCTGGGCCGGCTCTGCCAAACCAGAGGACTGTATGTGGACTGCACACTAGATGGGACTCGGTGTCGCGCCTTGATCGATACTGGCTCCACCATCTCGCTTGTGCGCCCCGGTCTCTTACCCGGCACGCTGGTAGCCAGATCCAGAGGCTGGGAAAAGACAAAAACGCGCATCACAACAGTTACCGGAGAGCGAGCGGAACTGTATGGACAAAAAGTGGTGTGCATGTGCATCAATGGTGAGACGGCGAGCCACTGGCTTTGGTTGGCTAGCATTCAGGATGATTGCATTCTCGGCCTGGACGTGCTAGAGAAATGGGGGGCTGTGGTGGACATTTCCCGGTTCACACTACACTTGGGGACGAGCAGCGTAGTGTTGCACACGGCGGGGAAAACAGAGCATGAAGTGCGGAGAACTGGCGCGACGAAGAACTCTCCAACTCGCTCCACACAAGTCCGCAGGAAGCGAACTCGCAAAGAGTACTCGTCATACCAGACTCCGCCCCTCCCCACACAAGCCCGCGAAACTCAAGCCCGCGAAAACAACAGGTCTCATCCAGGTCCGCTCGCTGAGGCCGCCACTGCTCAGCTCACGCTCACCAGGGAGGAGCCAAGAGAGCGGGTTGAGCAAACACCACTCTCTCTTTAGAGACAAGGCAAGCCGTAAATGAACTCTGCACTTGTAGCTGTGAGGGGCTGAGTGAAGCACAGGGTAGCCAGGTGCGGAGACTACTAGCAGCGTACACCGACATCTTCGCTGCAAGAGATGAGGACTGCACCCGAACAAGCCTGGTCCAACACGATATCGACACCGGAAATGCTCGGCACATCCGACTTCAGCCTCATCGTTTACCGTTCGCCAAACGACAAGCAGCTGAAGAAAAGATCAATGAAATGGCCGCGGCAGGAGTGATAGAGCCAAGCAGTAGTCCCTGGGCTGCGCCGGCTGTACTCGTCCGGAAGAAGGACGGCTCGTGGCGGTTCTGTGTTGACTACAGGCGCCTCAACCAGGTAACCCGGAAAGACTCCTACCCGCTCCCCCGCATTGATGATGCGCTGGAAAGCATTGCCGGCTCCTGCTGGTTTAGCTCGCTGGACTTACGCAGTGGCTACTGGCAGATTGAGCTAGCCCCTGAAGCTCGGCCGAAGACAGCGTTTACCATCGGGCAAGGGCTGTGGCAGTTCCAGGTACTTCCATTCGGCCTATGCAACGGGCCAGCGAACTTTGAACGGCTGATGGAACGTGTCCTGGCGGGCATTCCACGAACATGCTGCGTGGTTTACCTGGACGACATCTTGTGTCATGCAACAGACTTCACTGGTGCCATAGGACATCTGGAAAAGGTGTTCGACGCCATATGGGGTGCTGGGCTCAAACTGCACCCGAAAAAGTGCCACCTGTTCCGGAGGCAAACCGGATTCGGTAACACTTTATTTTAATGTGTCGCTGTTACAGTGTACTTACCTAATTAGGTACAGTGGTACAACCTGTGTAACAACATGTACTATCAGGTACTATCATTGTACTTGCATAATGTATTTGTGAGTACCTACATATAGTTGTTACATTATAATACTGAGTGCTTTTACAAAACTTTGCCAATTTGCCTAAATTTTCATCAGAGGCAAAGAGCTGACCTGAGACCTGCTGGATGGGGTAAATCGGGTCATGATAGATTTGATATACAAAGCATGCTTAGCTCCAGTCAAGGCCTCATTGTCTTCAGTGTACATGTAACAGCTGTGCTGCTACAAACTTGTTACTCTTTGATACAGTGGAATAAACTGGAACAGGTCTTGTCTTGGAACAGGTCTACTAATTCACATGTACTGTGTGGTATCAACAGCAGACACGTTTTAACACATCAATTACAGGATGTATATATGTAGATGTAAGTACTTAACTGGTACACTTTATTTTAATGGGTTTATTCCACTGTATCAAAAGAGTAATAAATGTGTACCAACACAGTTGATACATGTACTACAGTATGTAGGGTAATGGCAGACATGTTCCAAGACACCAATGACACAACATACATGTAATATGTAATTGTAAGTACTTAACTGGTACACTTCATTTTAATGGGTTTATGCCACTGTATCAAAGAGCAATAAGTGTGTACCAACACAGTTAATATATGTACTACGTAGTGAATTAGTAGACCTGTTCCAAGACATCGAAGACATAACATACATGTCATATGTACATGTAAGTAATTAACTGGTACACTTAATAGGTTTATTCCACTGTATCAAAAAGTAACAAGGTTGTAGCAGCACAGCTGTTACATGTACTGAAGACAATGAGGCCTTGACTGGAGCTAAGAATGCTTTGTATATCAAATCTATCATGACCTGATTTACCCCATCCAGCAGGTCTCAGGTCAGCTCTTTGCCTCTGATGAAAATGTAGGCAAATTGGCAAAGTTTTGTAAAAGCACTCAGTATTACAGTGTAACAACTATATGTAGGTACCCACAAATACATAATGCAAGTACAATGATAGTACCTGATAGTACATGTTGTTATACAGGTTGTACCACTGTACCTAATTAGGTAGGTACACTGTAACAGCGACACATTAAAATAAAGTGTTACCCCGGATTCCTAGGCCATGTCGTGGGGGCCGCCGGAGTGGCCACCGACCCAGCTAAGGTGGAGACGGTGAGACGTTGGCCTGTTCCACGCGACGGTGCTGAGCTGCGGAGCTTCCTGGGCCTGGCGTCATATTACCGGCGCTTCATTCGGGACTTTGCTACAGTCGCCAGCCCGCTGCATCGATTGACGCACAAAGGCCAGCTCTTCGAGTGGACACGAGAGTGCGACGTGGCATTCGCGAGCGAGTGCTCGTGGCATTCGCGAGCGAGCACCGGGGCGCTATGCGAGGCCCCGGTGCTCGCCTTCCCTGATCCTCGACTGCCGTTTATCCTGGACACTGACGCCAGCGACGTGGGCGTCGGCGCTGTCCTCTCACAAGCAGGCGAGCAGGGCGAGCAAGTGGTCGCATACTTCAGCCGCTCACTGGACCGAGCGGAGAAGAATTACTGCGTGACACGCAGAGAACTGTTAGCTGTGGTGGTGGCAGTGCGCCATTTCCGAACCTACCTCTACGGCAAACGGTTCCTGCTGAGAACGGACCACGCGTCGCTCACCTGGCTGCTGAACTTCAAAGAACCAGAGGGCCAGCTGGCTCGCTGGTTGGAGGCGCTCCAGGACTACGACATGGAGATTCGACACCGGGCGGGTCGTCTTCACGGCAACGCGGACGCCCTGTCCAGGCGTCCGTGTGCAGCAGACCAGTGCCAACACTGCCACCGGAGGGAGGAGAGGAGCCTGGTCGCGGCTCAACCGGAGCCCGCTCGTCGGCTACAGGCTGCATCACCGCTGGCAGAGAGAGAGAGAGAGTCGTTGTTTTCAACGCTAGCCAGCGTCGCGCCAACGAGAGGGTCAACGCTCGCCAACAGCACGCCATTGAGGGAGCCAACGCTCGTCAGCAGCACGCCAGCGAGAGACTCAACGCTCGCCAGCGCCGCGCCATCAAGAGAGCCACCGCTCGCCAGCTTCACGCCAGCGAGAGAGTCAACGCTCGCCAACAGCACCCCGAGGTCGTCTCGCCACCTTCCGCTACCAGCTACAGTGATCGAGAGACCGGAGACAACACACCGCAGCCCAACGCCACAACGCAGCACTGCAGAGCGGCAGCTGGGGCCACGGACGCGCAGTCGCCGGTGGACGTGATGTCGAGGGAGGAGATCCGGAAGGCGCAATCGGAAGACGCCACGCTCGGCCGAGTGTGGTCATTGATCGAAGCCGGTCAGCGACCGCCATGGACTGACATATCAGCACTCGATCCAGAGACCAAAGTGATTTATTCACAGTGGCCGGGTATAGTAGCACGTCAAGGACTGTTGTATAGACACTGGCGAGCTCCCGATAGGCAATCTGACATTTTCCAGTTGCTGGTTCCTGCTGGATTACGAGCCTGTGTACTGGAACATGTGCATGGGGCAGTGGGGGCGGCTCATTTCGGCATTGCAAAGACTCTTCGTCGGCTGAGAGGCCACTTCTATTGGCCGGGATGCAGGCTGGACGTTGAACTGCATGTTCACTGCTGTGACGCCTGCACAGCGAAGAAGGGCCCCACGCGCCGCTCGCACGCTCCGCTGCAGCAATACGCAGTCGGGGCTCCCATGGAGCGGGTAGCCGTCGATGTCATGGGCCCACTGCCAGTCACAGAGCGGGGAAATCGCTACGTGCTCGTGGCCATGGACTATTTCACTAAGTGGCCGGAGGCGTATGCGGTGCCAGATCAGAGCGCCCACACGACAGCGGACAGACTGGTCACTGAGATGTTCTGCCGGTTCGGGGCACCGGAAGAGCTCCACAGCGACCAAGGGCGGAATTTCGAGGCAGAGGTGTTTGCTGAGGTTTGCCAGCGCATGGGCATCCGGAAAACGAGAACGACACCTCTGCATCCACAAAGCGACGGGCTGGTGGAACGGTTTAATCAGACTCTAGCAGTGCAGCTGGCCATATTGGCCGACCGCCGACAAAAGGACTGGGACTTACACTTGCCCCTGGTGCCTTGGACTTGGTGTTCGGTTCGCCTCCGGAAGCGGAGATTGGAGGTAAGCCAGGGCTGGAATACTACAAGCAGCTACGCGAGAGACTGAAAGGAGTACACGAGTTGGCCAGGCAGGCAATGAGTGAAGCTGGAATACGTCAAAAGCGAGCTTACGATACGCGCTGTCGCGGCCAGGAGTTCCAGCCCGGCGATAAAGTTTGGGTGTACTGCCCGGAGAGAAAGAAAGGCATTTCCCCGAAACTCACTAGTCAGTGGGTAGGACCGTGCGATGTCTTAGAGAAGCTGTCTGATGTGATCTATCGTGTGAGACTGATTAAGCGTCGGAGAGTTGTGGCTCTCCACCGTGATTGACTGGCCCCGTATCGACCCCTGGCCTCAGCTGAGGGTCGTGGAGACTTTGACACTGACTCTGTGGAACTTGGTGACAATGGAGCTGTGGCTCTAACACCGGTCACCGTGCAGCCTTCACCGGAAGTCACCGCCGCGACAGCGGGGCGCCCACAACGCCAGCGTCGCGGGGGGGCTGTGTAATGATCTGAGCCTAGCTGTTGATGACTGTGCTCCCACAATGCTGTGCAGTGTGTGTGTGTGTAATGTTGATGTTGATTTTAGTATGAGTAATTGCGTTTACCTTGTCATGTATGTGTTAGCTGGTATAGTCTTTCTTTATGTTGTACCTCATGTGTTTACCCCGTGTATTGTATGTGACTACCCTGTTTGTGTATCGTGCTTGTTTAATTGACCTCCTTTGTTTTGCCTGTGTAATGACGTTTGTGTGTTTTGGTGCGTAACCAATAAAACCATTCTAAGACAAACTGTGCAGTTTGTTACAATACATTGTTCATTCACTAAGAAAATTGGTGTCCTTAAATGTTAGATATTTCCTCATTTTTCACTTAAGGCATTAAGATCAATTTCCAAAAGATGATTTTATATTCCTCTTTTCAGTCAACTTTAGCATGGGTGCCAATACGTTTGGCCATCACTGTATACTGTTGAACGGTGTTTAAAAGACCCAGTCACTAGAAAGAAATCGATGTGTTTTAAATGTGTAAAAAACAAACAGACATAGGAAATAAGCTAAGATTGTCATTCCACCAATTAAGCTACAGATACAGAAAACTCAGTACAAATCAGAAATAGGGTTTGCTGCACATGTTTGACAGCTCAATGCATTCACCGTAAAACAGCTTGCATGCATTAATTATATGCCATCTATAAATTAAATATCTTGGTCTCCATCACTCTGAGCTTGAGCCTGGACCCAGAATCATGTTATATGTATGCAGATGGAGTGGAAGTAATTGGTGGGCACTAAAACATTGCGGCAAACAGGTAGAGACAAGCGGTGAACACTCCCTCGGTTACAACTAATCCTGGGTCAGGGCAGGCCATGATTTCTTAATGCAATACATTCAAGGAGGAGCTCTGCCAGATTGAGATGAGGCATTCTAGTGGAATGGTACCTAGGGAAGCAGAGGAGTCATTCAGACACCAGAGGAGTAGTGGTTCAAGCTGAACCCAGCTCCTTCTCACTCTGTGTATCTTGTAGGCTATGGCAGCCTTTGTCACTGGTGTATGGATATGTGAGGCATTGATGTGTAGATCGCTTTGAGTGCTTGGATAGGTGGAGAAACACTTGATAGATAGATAGATAGATCTGATATACTGTTACTTAACAATCAGTATATCAAATGTATTGATGACATAGTTAAGGCCAATTTATAGTCAAGGTGAGGGAACGTGAGGGAACCCTTGCAATTGTAGCACAGTTAAAAGGCTGCTGATGTGTGGATGCAATTCATAACGTTTTCTATGTAGTTAGTTAAAATAAAGTTTTGCACTTCTCCTTGGGAGTCTTGGAAAACACTTTTCCATTTACATCGGGATTTTGCAAACATTCAGTGTCAGAGTCAATAAAATGGATGAAATTGACAAGCAGCTGTAAGTAAGCATGCTAAACTCAACATCCAAACAGTATTATAATGTTAGCTTTGAGATAGCCTACTGCTTGATTGCATAACTTAAAGCAACACCAAAGAACTTTCCCTCTGTTGCACGCACGCTATTTGTTTATCCAGCACCGGCTTTGCAAATAACGATGTCCACAGACAAGGTAGGATATGATGCACGATTTATGAAAGTACGATGTATTGCGACATCAGATGCAAGTCAAATTTGTAGTTTCTTATGTCTCATTACATCGAACTACAGATCCACTACCCAATCTGGCAAATTTACATAGTGCGGTTATAGACGATAGAGGGCTGTGAAGCGAATGCAGGAGGGCTGTGAAGCGAATGCAGAAGTGCCGTTCACCCTGTTACAAGTTGATGAACCACTGAAACGGTTTTGGAAACATTATTTTAAGGTACAAAAAACTCTTTGGTGTTGCTTTAACTTAGTTTAGTCTCCTCAATGTAGGCCTACTATGTTGTGATAAGACCATAGCGAGTTAACTTTAATGCAGCAGTTTTGAACAAATTTGCGCAGCATTGTCACGATGCTAAGCAGATTTAATAGCAATTTAGCCCGCCGTCTTCTATGCAATGCTTCTGTGTGGCAACAACAATCCTTCAACAATCGTTATTGTTTTGTTAAATGCACATGCAGAGGAGGGGCAGCGGGCTCGTTACGAGAGAGAGCGGGGCAAGGAAAGGCTACGTGCATAACAAGCGCAGCTCAATGAAAGGACTTTATCTTATCTTTAATTTAATTTAAATAGTAGGCTACAACATAGAATATTAATGTGTGACGGTCGGTGTTGATTTTGTGGCGCCTCGCCACAGATTAGTCAACGTATGGGAAACACTGTATACAGTGTAGGTAGTTTGCTGTGTACCCACTGGTGGTCAAACTAGTATCTTGATGCCACAGGCACATTACTCCATCTGCAGAGACTCAGCAATATGGGGTAATGGATGACACGGCGTTCAATTAACAAAAATGAATGCACGGTCGAGGTTGTAAAACGGCCTTGTGTTGTATTCATTTCCTGTTATAATTTAAATGTTTTAATCTCTAAAACTGTCCGACACATATCAACTAATATCTCAACTAATGTCTCAGGACAAACTGCCATTACTAGTTCTAAACAGATGGTTGCTACAGCCAAAGGCCAGTCGTTAGTTCCATACTTTCTACGTATATCCCAAGACTCTGATGAACCTTATCTTTGAAACATCGTTATTTTACTTAGCCTACTGCCATCCAACTAGCTAAAAGCCACCTCCGTCATATGCTAAATGTTGCTATGTTCTGAACGTCTGTACTTTACAGCTTGGATGCTACGAGAGTTCATTAAAACTTCACGAGTTTGGCGAATTACATTAATATACAAGTGTGATACGGCCAAAAAAATGAATCTACTTCATAGATGTTCAAATAACATAATGTTCTAAAGAATACAGGACCATGGGAAATTCAACCAAGCAGTGGAATAAATAACATTATTGTCACAATATCATCTGAGAACATCAACATCAACTATTCATTATGACACAGGCTATCAAGATTGTTAACTAGATGAGAAGGCGTTTCACAATCCTATCTAGGGCTAGGAATATAACAATTATGTAACATTAATTACTTAAATTACACATTACCTTGAAATCATGATGACTAAATTTTTAATTATGTAAAGCACATTGAATTACCTTTGTTTATGAAATGTGCTTTAAATTCACTTGACTTAACTTACCTTGTCTTATGCACGTATAGCATGCTTACAGTATGTTTATATCAGGCTCGATGGAAAGTTTAAGTAAAATTTTACAAGGTTTTGTTCATATCTTTTAGCCACATGTACGTGTAACCATCCAAACAAATTTGTAGTCAAAGCACACAGATGTGAGGATTCATTAAATCAGTGATTGTGGAGTAAAGCTCTCTCGGCAGCTCTCTGAAATGAGTTGCTGTTGTTCGTTGGGAGGACCGCTGGAACAAATAGACCTAATTAAATTGTAAAATAAGTTTTTTTTTAAAAAAAACAGGACAGAAACAAATGGCAAAAATGCTTCATAGTGTATAATGAAGTGTTTTTCCCCCTCCTTGTGTTTAAATGTGTGTTGGTGGTTTCTGCGATACGGAGAAACTGTGTGTGTGTGTGTAAATGTGTATGTGAAAGAGAGAGAGAGAGAGAGAGAGTGTGTGTGGATGTGTTTGGGTGGGCGGTGGTAGGGGATACTGGCTGACGAGAGAGAATGTGTGTGGATGTGTTTGGGTGGGCGGTGGTAGGGGATACTGGCTGACGAGAGAGAATGTGTGTGGATGTGTTTGGGTGGGCGGTGGTAGGGGATACTGGCTGACGAGAGAGAATGTGTGTGGATGTGTTTGGGTGGGCGGTGGTAGGGGATACTGGCTGACGAGAGAGAATGTGTGTGGATGTGTTTGGGTGGGCGGTGGTAGGGGATACTGGCTGACGAGAGTCTGTATTTCCTTTCTTCATATTTAAACTGAAGCTCTACATTATCATGGCCGCCGCACAGCGAAGCGAAGCGGTCATATACAGTAGGTTTAGTCAGATTTATTTATTTTTTTCTTTTTCGCATGGCCAAATTTCCGTCAAGGATTTCCAGGACACTGAAAGACCGGGGTACATGAAACTTGGTGGGCATGTAGCCCCACATGGATAGCATGGAACCATCGTTTTGATCTGTAGCATCCCCGCTGGACTGGACCCCCGAAAGGAGGGTAGGGCAGACACAGTTTTCTGTGAATATCTCGAGAACCGTAGGGTTTAGGAGGACCACCTATTTTTTGCATGTTGATCTTAAGGGGCCATGTCAACCCATTCCATAACCACTCATTTCATGTATAGCGCCACCTTGTTAAAAACAAAAAAGTTAAAATGAGGTGTTGTCATCGCAAGTATCTGTGACCTAACATAGTCAAAACTGCACAAAATTATCTGTGACCTAACATAGCACGAAATTGGAAGTGTAGGATCATTATGACAGCCTCTGAATGCACGCCAAGTTTCGTGGAATTCCGTTCATGGGGGGCCACACAATAAATTAATTTATGTTACTGTACACCAACTGGCCTGTAGGTTGCCGGAGACAGTTTTCTGTGAATATCTCGAGAACCGTAGGGCCTAGGAGGACCACCTTTTTTTTTTGTATGTTGGTCTTAAGGGGGCATGTCAACCCATCCCATTACCACTTATTTCATGTATAGTGCCACCTAGTTAAAAATTAAAAAGCAAAAAATGCTGTTGTTTTAAAAGGTGTTTTAATCACAATATCTCTCAAAACTGCACGAAATTGAAAGTGTAGGATCATTATGACACCCTCCGAATGCATGCCAAGTTTCGTGAACTTTCGTTCATGGGGGGGCCATACAATAAAATAATGTATGTATACATTTAGTGACCGTACACCAACAGAGTTTTCTGTGAATATCTTGAGAACCGTAGGGCCTAGGATGACCAATTTTTTGCGTATGTTTGCCTCCAGGGGTCATGTTAACCCATTCCATATGCACACACATGTGCCATGTGCATAAACAGATACACATGCACACACATACATTCACAGTAATCATACGTATGACACATACTCACACAGTAGACATATGTACGCATGCATGCACATACACAGGCACATACGCAGGCACACACACAAGCACATGCACGCGCGCACACACACACACACACACATAAACATGTACACGCACACATGCACACAATTCAAGAATTTCTCAGAATTATGAACAGGCAAGATGGGGGTGGGGTTGTATAAAATGTATTTTACATGTGAAATCTACGAACTAATCATGTTTTGGTACTTGTTGTCTAGCAGATACCAGTGAGAATTGAGTGTGCATAATGCAATTCAGTGAGACAGTTAGAATCATATATGCCTTTCAGCGTGACTTATTTTTGTGGAAAAATGTGCTGGACCGGGCATATTTTGTACCGCTCTGCGGTACATCTAGTTAGCAAACAAGCTAGTGCTTTTCCACTATTTTTTTTATCTTGTTCCCTGAACAATCTCCCTCTCTATCTTTTAATCATTCTCAGTCATCACCATCTCCACCCACTACTACAGCATTTCTTCCATCCCACGTTTTCAGATTTTATTTATCGCTCTTCACATCCCACTGCTTTCTCACCTTTACCTGTGGATATAATACCCTTTGACCTGACCTTTGACCTAACATCTACCTGGGCTTACCCCCCTCTCCCCCTCTCTCTGTCCATCTTACCCTTGGCTTAGCTTTAAGTCATTGTTAAAGAAGCTGTCTAGTGTGCTTCCATTGAATGACATTGCACCTGAACACAATCCCATATTCCTTGCCTGCCAAGCATTTCTCAATTGACTGACCAGGCTTTCTTCAGGGTATTTAAATGCATTAACACTGGGTCATACTACTACATAACAAAATCTTTAATTTGTTGTTGGTTGCTGTGTTAAATGATTTATACCATATACTGAAATTTGCACAAATCTAACAAAACTCTACTCACTAGGAGGAACATTTGTGTCATTGTATGGTTCTGGATAATCACAGCAATGAAATCCACAACAGCATGTTAAAATGTATCTTCCTCTGCTGACTGTTCATTGTTCATGTTAGAAATGCCTTTTACTGTGGCTGAACATTCACCATAGACAATATTTTTGAAAGAATGTTTGGCTTTTGACACAAGCTAAAAAAATTAGATAAGACCTTGCCTATTTATTTGTTTTTCTGGTTGGCTCAATGTTTTTTACTCAGACTCTCACGAATATGGATGACAGGAAATTATATTCACAATCCTGCCCAATTAGTAGGAACATACTAATGACCAAAGATTCTAGAACAGAGCTCTGTTCTAGAATCTTTGCTAATGACATACTGTAAGTAGTCACTGCTGCCACTGCCACTGTAGGGTTGCCAGATCCAGTGTAAGGTATCTAAGCTTTATGCCCTGTCGTGCATGGCACCCTGTTTGCTTCTCATCAATCTTTTCTCCTCCATCTATCTCTGGCAACATGGCCTCGAGCAGGACCTTGAACAGACAGACTTGAAGCTGTACTCACCATTACAAACACTGTGTGTGTGTGTGTGTGTGTGTGTGTGTGTGTGAGTTTGTCTGTATATGTCATTAGCTGTGTGTACCTGTGTGTGTGTGTGTGTGTGTGTGTCCTCTTTTGAAAATATGTCTTTCGGTGTGCTTGATCACTCCCGGGACATGACAAACAGTGTGGCGTGGCCTTCAGAGAAATGCAAACAGGGCTGGAGAGAGGTGCAGGAATCACTCATCAGCGCCACATCCCGAGGGAGAGGGAGACTCGGTAGCATTCATTATCCCCACTTCCTCATCATTATCACAGCAACCAAAACCACCACACACAAAGTCATAGTCACACACACACATATACACACACACACACACACACTCACACTCACTTATAAATACACACACATACACACACAGATGCACATTTACCCACAAATATATTGTACACAATATGCATGCAGGCACATTTTTTTGCACATGTACAAACACTCATTCACACATAGAAATGCACAAATACTTACAAATTCAAACACCCCTTGCACATCACATTCCAGTAAAGAAGCATATGCGTTGCTGTTTAAACCCTTTGATCAAGTATCAGATCACAGACCTTCTCTCATCATCATCTACCTAGCTCCCCTCACAGACCTGGGGTCAGTTTGTCTCATTGTCCACTAATGAACGAAGTTAAAATGAGCACACATGGCCGACTCAGGCCTTCAGAGGCACTTAATAAGCGAGGCCCTCGACCCTGTGACCTTCGGAAGGGGTCGAGATCATTAGACCAGACAGAGGCTCCCGTGTGTCATCATCTTTCACAGATTGTCCATGACGAACTCTGACCCCCTCATCACTAACACTGTACATTATAGTCGTCGTTATGGAGACTAATGGCCAACCGGCTGTTTGAGGCCCAAAGCCTCTGAATGGACACTAAACAGACGGATGGAGAGGGGGAGAGAAAGAGAGAGAAGGAGAGAGAGAATGGCCATTGGCCAGTGCTTGTAGTGGATAAGCTGCATGTATTTGCACTGTAGCTGTGGCAGACTCTTTTTAATCCCTAAAGGCTTTGTGTACACAATGCAAAGTCTATAAATATAATCCATCAATTGTGTGAGCTGTGGCTCTCTCTGACACATGTGCACACACACACACAGACACACTACTCTATCTATTTATCTCTTTCAAACACACACACACATGCACACACACACACACAGACACACTCACAGACAGACATACACAAATTCACATATGCACTCACACATGCACCCATACACACACAGCAATCTGTTTCCAACACAAAGCAAGGAAACCACACCACCAGGGAATTTGACCATGGCTCAGTGTATGCAGACACACTTCCTGACTGATGCACTGACTGACTCGCTCGCTCGCTCACTCACTCACTCAGTGATGCTTTGCTCAAAGGCACCTGAGCAAATCCCTGCCTTCCAACACAGCTGTCTCTGTGGATAAGAAGCCCACAGCTGGCCCACAGCTGGCCTGGGCCCTCTTCAGATCAACAGCCACCAGCCAGGCTCTGCCACTGCACCTTATCTATATTGTTTGTCCTTATTTATTTGTTTGTCATCACATTATGCTTGTATGTGTGTACCTTGCACTTATCTGTGTATTATATGCATATTTTCTGTATCTTGTGTTACGTTATGTATATGTTGTCTGTATAGGCAATATGACCTTGTGACCTTTTGTTTAAGCAAATTTCCATGTTTGGAGAGCTTGCAAAAACACACACACTCATTGACTCCAGTCACACGTAGGATGGGTAAGCCAGCATAGGGACAAAACATTGTTGCAGCTGCTTTTTAACAGAAATGTGAAACATATTTTTCAGCTCAAGACTTTTAAAGAATCCTCCAGTGAAAAGTTACATAATTGCTTATGCCAGTTGTGTGATTGTGTATTGTGTTCTTTCAGAGACACAATGGGTTTGTTTGTTGTTTTGCTTTGTTTTGTGTTTTTTTTGTTTTGTTTAAGGGAACAACAAGGCGCTTGTGATCTAATATTCATGCGTTCTTCTCACTGTCGTTACTCCGGGCATCTCAAACACTCTCACCCCTCACAGCGCCTCGGGCTAGCGCAGCACCCCAGGCTAAAGCACGACGTGTCCAACCTGCTAAGGCAGACCGCTTCTTTCTGCACGTATCACAGGCTTTTGGGAGTCGTCGTCACAGACCACAGACCAGCGGCACCACAATGAGGCAGTGACTAACTGATTGCCATGGCGATGGGCGATGATTCACTCCTGAAGACCCCGAGGCAAGCACGCTAGGTCCAGACTGCCTTCATCAGATGCGATGGGGGGGGGGGGGCAGAAGACAAGGGGGACAAGACTGAAAAAACACACATAAGGAGCTTTGTGTAGAAAAAAGATGAACAGTGTTTGTGTACATGTGTCTTTACATGGGTTATATACATGTGACAAAGGGACTGTGAGTGTGTGTGTGTGTGGCATTGCTCTTCAGTCCTCCTCCATTTTCTTCCTCCCACCGCTGTCCTCTCACCCTCCCTCTCTCTTTCTCTTGCTCCCTCTCTCTGTCTCTTGCTCCCTCTCTCTTGACAGGCTCCTGGTGCATGTGTGATATATGTTTCATGCATCTCTCTCCCTCCTACCCTCTCTCCATCTCTCCTTCTCTCACTCTTTCTCTGACTCACTCCATCTCTCTCTCTCTCTCTCCTCTTCATTCCCGGTGTGGCCCAGGTGCCTGTGTGATGTATGGAGCGCACTGGCTGGGTGATGCATAATGGCCAGCACTCAGTCCAAGAGCAGGGTCAAGCTTCCTCACAAAGGCCACAGCTGCACACCCTCAAAAAGCAAGGGGATGATGGTTAGAGAGAGAGAGAGTGAGAGAGGAGAGAGAGAGAGAGAAGGTGTGACAAAGAGAGAGGGGGAAAGAGATGCCGAGATTGAGGGGGTAGAGAGAGAGAGAGAGAGGATGGATGATGTAAATCGGGGGATTGATAGAGAATGTGCAAGAGATCAAATGCCACTACATTGCCCTGACAAACAGGAATGAGTGAGTGAAAAGAGAGGGAGGGGTGCCCAGGGGGTGACCATAGTGGAGATGCATGAGGTTTGCAGAAGGGAGAGACCCAGAAAGTGAGGGAGAGTACATACTGTATGCATTATAGATGCCTGATTCTATTTTAAATATTCAGAGAAACCAGTAGAGAAACAAGACAGGGAGAAAGGGACTCACACACAAAGAGACAGAGAGTAGGAAGAGAAATCGAGAGAGATAGAGGAAGAGATACATAAATCAGCTGGGTCTGTCAGCCTCCAAGGAATGCACAGCTCCCTTGTGACACAGGGCAACATGCCTGTCTCTATGTGTACTCTGCCTTCCTGGGGAGGAGACTTCCAGGTGTGTATGTGTGTGTTCTTTGAGTACCTGTAGGGAAGGGCGCAAATAGAGAGGAATCCACTGAGGACTTCTCTCTCTCTCTCTGTGTGTGTGTGTGTGTGTGTGTGTGAGGGGACGAGGGGGGCAAGGTAAGAGAGAGTAAGGGGGAGAGAGGAGGAAGGAAGTATGCCTGCACACACAGCATAGGTCTGCTCTTCCGTAAGTGCATATCATTTATTTAAAAGTGCTCTAGTGCGTTGGTATGCACTGTTGCCATTTTTAAAGTCCCGCTGTCTAATTGCACCTAAAAGAATGCTTACTGGTCATATCACACCTTCCCTCCGGAGAGTTCTGCACAGACTCACAACAGCCAGCAGATTTGCATCCCAGGCATTCACATTATGCAGATTTATTTTCTATAATCAGCACCTGCGGGAGAATACTTTTTTAAATGTGTTTTTTTTTAACAGGATACTCGACTCTGCCTTTAGCTCTAACGGCCCACTCTTTCTTTCTTTTCATTTGTACCCCTCACTCTCTTCTTCTTCTCTCCCTCTCTCTCACTCTCTCTCTCTATCTGCTAAACTCTCTGGTCCTTCCATCTTCCCTGATTTCATTAAATGATGGGAGCATTCCTGCTTTAAGAGAGCTTTTCTTCTCAAATTGGTGTGTATGAGTGTGTGATATCCTGTCTTTGATTGCTCTGTGATTTTTACGATTATTGCCCAGTAAGCGGGTCTTCCCTTCTGTTTCCACAGAAGGGGTGGGGTTGGGAGCAATACAACTCATTCCTCAAGAAACCATTTTGCACTCGTCTCACAAATCAAAATGGCTGCTTTTCACTGTTCACAAGTCAACGACTCAGGCAATCAGGAGCCAGAAGCCTCATCAGGGCTCTCAGGGAGGGGAGAAAGGCATTGTGGGTCGTCAAAAGCCTGCCATGGTTCTCTCAGCAAGGAGGAGCCTGGGAACATCACTGTGGTTTTTATGAGCCATGAGCAACTTTATTACCAGTACAAGTGTGCACTCTACATTCACAGAGTAATTGAACTGTTTTGAAATTCACCGGTGAGTGAAGATGATGAGTGAATTTGAGTGTGTGTGTGTGTGTTTTTGTGAGTGCGTGCCTTTGTGTCTGTGTTTGTGTAGTGTGTGTGTGTGTGTGTTTATGTGTTTTTTATGTTAACACCACTTGTGTTACACTTAGAGCAAAATAGACTAGCTGAGAATAAGTCAACAGTACTCAGTGTGAACAAGTTGGTCTGCTACTCAGCTCTGACGTGCTCAAATGTGTGTGTTTGTGTGTGTGTGTGTGACAGGTTGTGTATATATTTTGTATTATTTGCATTGACTCGTTTTGTCCACTTCTCTCCCTCTTTCTCCAGCACACACACACACATACACACACACACAGAGAGAGAGAGAGACACACACACTCCCACCCTTGTCTGAGCAGAGAGCGCCAGTCTCCCTGTGTCTCCCTGGCGGTTCCTCCTCCTCTCCTCCCTCCTGCTGCGCTGGTCCGGGGTAGGACGCTGGTGGAGCAGCCTAATGAGGTGTGAAGGCAGACCGGCCCCCTGCTGAGCAATTACACTGTGGCTACACAGCTATCATCGGCCTCCACCTGCAGCCTCCCTACCTACACAACACCACCTCCACCTGCAGCCTCCCTACCTACGCAACACCACCTCCACCTCCCTACCTACACAACACCACCTCCACCTGCAGCCTCCCTACCTACACAACACCACCTCCACCTCCCTACCTTCACAACACCACCTCCACCTGCAGCCTCCCTACCTACACAACACCACCTCCACCTCCCTACCTTCACAACACCACCTCCACCTCCCTACATACACACCTCCACCTCCCAACATACACAACACCACCTCCAAAAAACACACACTACATACACGCACTCCACCACCACTGTATTTCAAATGAGAAGAGTGAATGGCAGCATGGAAATGCCAAACATAAATGTGGTGGACACTCAATGCACACAGGGACATACACACCAGAACATATCTATGAAGGTAAGTACACACACACACACACACACACTCAAAGGACACTCTAGCATGCACTAAAGCAAACACATGTGTGGCATGCATACTAATAAACACAAGATCATTCTCTCTCTCTGTCTCTCTCTCTCTCTCTCTCACACACACACACACAAACCATTTAATAACCCCCTTTAGACCCATAGAGAGGAAGTGACATGGGAAGAAATGGAGAGGTGATAAGAGACAGAAACACCATAAACATGCCTGCCTTGGTGTGACGCACGCTGTGTGTAAAAGAGTGTGAAGGTGTGTAATAAATGTTGCGTGTCTGTGTGTGAGTACATGTGTGTGCGTGTGTGTGTGTGCGCGCGCGCTCTGTTCTCTTTCACAAAAGTGTTCTTGAGCATTTCAGAGAGTAAGGGTAGAGGTCTCATTTAATGCCTCCTAGGCTCATACTCAGTGGCTACGTGTGTGTGTATGGGGGGGGGGGGGGGGGTGCAGGATGAGGGCTGCAGAGGGGAATGCACACTCCATGGGTTTATGTCAATTGCTGCTCTCCGCTTAGCCAGGACCACAGTAGAAACACCAGGGGAGGGTACAACACACACACACACACACAAAGCCACTTTGCCCTCGGCTCTGTGGCCCCATACTGATGTGCGCTTCCATTTTTATTGAAATCAATATATGTGTGAAAGCACCTTTAGCCATTCTATGATCCGAGTCCCTTCTGGATGCTTGAATCAGTTGAGGAATTCTGGGAATTTGGTTCATTATTAAGAGGCGACCATTCCAGAATCCCTCAACTCTCTCAGCCAATATTGTTTGTGTTGAAATTCATCAGATCCCCAAAGATTTCAATGGGTAATCATATATGGAAGGTGTTCACTATTGACTCCCAGTCCACCGCCATTGAATCAATAGCCTCTCAGTAGTCTTTCAACTACTGCCAAACTCTTTCATGTAACTCATAAAATATTACGTATGAATTGAATGACCTTAAAAACAGAGAGGTCGTACATTCGAAAAGCATTTTTTTTTTCAAATGGAGGTGAACTTTCGAAAGAAAGGTTCTTTCATTTATTTTCTTGTTTCTCAAGCTTTGCATATGAATATATAGGCTGAGTGATTTTACTCTCCTCTTGCTCTCCTCTACCTGATTAAAACAGCGAGGAAAGCGACAGCAGTGAAGTCGAGTCTCAGCACGCCCGTCTCACATGGGAATAAAATGCTTTATGAAAATGGCACACTCGCAATGACTGGATCCAGACAAGAGAACGTCTTTTCTTTTTCCCTTTGCTCTTTACGAGGCCAAGACGAGATCATCAGCAGACTAAACGGAGACGATTTTGCACATGGCAAAAGTTCAAAGAAAGAGAAGGAGAGAGACAGAGTTAAAAAAAAAAAAACAAGAGGCACTGTGGGGGAGAAGAGAAGGGAGAGGAAGAAGAGAGAGAATTGGGACACAGATTCTCTTTTAACAAAGTGCAGCTACAAGGGCTGCTACAGAAAAGTTGAGCCGCATTGCATAAAACATCTCCCCAGGGCGTCTAACCCCTTGTTGGCTGTGTTGTGTGTATGTGTGTGTGTGCGTGTGTGTGTTGAGGGATGTAGGGTATTGTGTCTGGTGTGTGTGTGTATGAGTGTGTGTGTGTGTGTCTGTATGTGTGTGTGTGTGTGTGTGTGTGTGTGGGGGGGGGGTGATACCTCCCTCTCTTGCCAGATCAGACTCTACCATCCCAGAAGAAGCTTCAAAGGAGCTGAGAGGATATGAGGAAGTTCTCACCTTGGAGTCATATGAGACATGCGCATGTAGTAGACCATTACATCATTGCCTTCTGGGCTTGGTGCGTCCCTTTTCCCCTCAGGCTCTGCTTGGCCTTGTATCTTCATGTGATTCCCTGCATGTGTGCTGGCACTGTAGTAGAAGGCAATCAGCCCAATTAGGTACACACACATACTGTAGGTGGACCACCTATGGTTCACAACACTGCTGCATCTCCATGGGTTTAGAGCCTGAAACGACGATTGGACGTGTGTGTTTTCTGTGTGTGTGTGTTGCTTAGAGACTGTTTTTTTTAAGCTTTTTGACAAACCATGGAGGCTCGCATTTGCCTTTTGGCTGCACTGATAACAAAAAATAACTTTTGCTTTAACATTAATTAAATTATTTGTGTGTCTTTATTTGTTGGACACACTATGTTGGAGACACACACACATGCCATGTTGGCCCCTAACTATGCCAATCTGTACATGGGTTTGTTTGAAAATACCTTTGTTCTCGATCCACTAACAAACCCTTTTTTCGGCAACATGTTGACCTATCAGCGCTACATAGATGACATTTTTCTTATTTGGTCAGGCACTGCAGAGACCCTGGAAAATGTCATCAATACATGAACTCCAGCAACGAGCATCTTAAATTTACATTGGAATCTGACCCAGAAAGAATTAGTTTTCTTGATGTCATGGTTATCAAGCATGAGCGCAAACTTCACACTGACCTATATCGCAATCCCACAGATAGGAACACTCTACTACGGGGAGACAGTTTCCACCCGACGCACCTAATTAAAAGTCTGCCCATCAGTCAATTTCACCGTGTTAGACGCATTTGCAGTTCTGACACCAGTTATGACACCCAGGCCTCGGACCTTACGAAGAGATTTCTGGAGAGGGGTTACAAGAGTGAATGGGTTGAGGCGGCTGTTGCGAGGTTCAGCACCATCTCCCAAGACGACTCTCTTAAGCTCAAACGCAAAGCCAGCAGACAGAAGACACATCCCCCTTTTTGTGTTACGAGATACTCGCCGATGGGTTCTACATTCAGAGGGATTATATTAACATTGGCACATAATAGAATCTGGTTCAGCACCATCTCCCAAGACGACTCTCTTAAGCTCAAACGCAAAGCCAGCAGACAGAAGACACATCCCCCTTTTTGTGTTACGAGATACTCGCCGATGGGTTCTACATTCAGAGGGATTATATTAACATTGGCACATAATAGAATCTGACCCCAGATTGGCGAATGTTTTCAAAGAACCACCTAAACTGGTCTTTAGATGCCCACCCAACATTAAAGGAATACTCACACCACCAGTTTGTGTTTGTTCTCGTTCTCTCATCTGACTCGCCTTGACTAGTCGCAACGTCCTCTCTTCCCAGATCCAAAGCTCGCAACTCCTCTTCAGTGAACTCAGGTTCGAAAAGGTAGGGTCTTGGATCTTGGTAGTCGAAGTCATCATCTTCGTCTATCGTGTAATCTTCCATATTCATCGCCATTAGAACTCTTAGAAAAAGCCCACCTGTCAGTGTCAGCCTAGTATCAGAGAACTTGGTCACACTGGTGTATTGCCGGAAGTTGAGGGTTTACAGATGCTGCGTGAAGTCTTTGCGCCTGGCAGCGGTGCTTTGCCAGTGCTATGCCCGAAAATAGTTCCAAATCTAAATTGGTCTAGTAAATCCCTTCGTGTTAATTTGTATTGATATGTGTACTCGATGTGAATGTACAGGTTACGAGAAATAATTATAAAAAATCTTGAGTTATTTGATTCACTTTTGCAACGATGCGCAATGCTAGCTGATATCGCCGGATTACAGCGACTACGCTAAGATAAAGCTAACAGGGCCGTTTCTAGATTAGGACAATGGCTGGGTTGGCTATAAAACGCTTTGGCTCACTCATCCAACTCTAGGGACTGCGGGGAGTGACCCAATTTCACCTAGGGGTGGCGTATTCCTTTAAGGATTTGACGGTTCGAACATATATCCCCAAAAGTAGACACGACAGCCTCATCAATATCCCCGATGGCAATTACAGGTATGGGAACTGCACACAGTGTAATTTTACGACCAAATGCAAAACATACACACACCCACATAGCGGGAAACATCTCAGTGTTCGCGGTGTGATCACCTGCAACACCAATTTTGTGGTTTACTTGATCAAGTGTCCATGCGGTCTTGGTTACGTTGGTAAGACATGCAAACCATTACGCACTCGCATCAGCGAACACCGCAGCAATATTAGATGCGGTGATGAGCGAAATCCTGTCGCCGCACATTTTAAGAAATTTGCGCACAACATCAGTTCCCTGCGAAAGACCAACATCAGTTCCCTGCGAAAGACCCCCTAGAGGGGGAAACCACGAGCGACTACTTTTACAACGTGAATCATATCACATACAAGCGCTTAACACTCTGGCCCCTTTTGGTTTGAATGAGGAGTTTGACATCAAACCCTTTTTATAGACAGTGTTGTTCCTCACATGCATTGTGCTTCCTTGACACCCCCTCCCCCCTTTTTTCTTCTAGACTATTTCTTTGCTATATATTGCAATTGGTTTGGGTAGTCCAGGACATGGATTTCAGTATTGCTATGAGATGTATTATTATTATTCCTTATTATTTTTATTTATTTTTTTGTTTGTTTATATTTGTTGATGGTGTGGGGATGACCCTTGCAAACAGATGTAGGTAACCGAATATGTTTACATCCCTCTACCCTCTGTGAAAAGTAGCCTAAGTGTTTTATATGTATATATTATATATATGTTGACAGGCTAGAGATCTGCTAACTTTGAGCCATGAAACGGCAACATTATTATGTTCACTAACAGAGAAGGTTTTTTAACTGTTTAAATAGGCTATGTAGCAGTGTGACTCGTTTTTTATGTGACTTGTCCCACCTCTTTGTATGACGTTTAGATGGGATGTTAGAATAATTGGACTCCACCCAGCCCTCTACAATGGCTATATATACCCTTACCCTGCATCTGTTCTGGTTTACACCTGACGAAGACCTGAGTGGTCGAAACGTTGTGTATCATCCACCATTAAACTGGGAGCTTTAGATACAGTGTGCGGATATCTCTTCTTGTGTTCTACGTAGTATTCCCAATATCCAGCACCTGTAAAATGTATATAGATGTGCATACACCTCTACACTTCAGATACACACACACACAAGCACACACGTCTCTCACACACACAAACACACACACACATAAACACACACACACACAGAAAAAATCACACAGATGAGATCCTAAAGCAGGGTGTGAGTCGAGGGAGATCCTCTCACTCGCTCACTCTGTCTGTCCACCCTGTAAAACTCAACACCTCCACAGTTATAGTGTGAGGATGACCGGGTGAGTCGAGGATAATCATGGTGTTAATCTAGAGCGCATAGAACTGACACACACACACATGGAAGGTTAGGGACAGGGCCGGGGTCATTATTCCACTCGTAAAGCAGTCGCAGCCACTGTAAATGTTGACCGCCTGTCCTTGGTAAAGCAACATAGAGAGGGAAGTGTCAGGCCGAGTGTTTGTGTGTGTGTGTGTGTTTGTAAGAGAGTGAACAAGAGAAAGTAAGTTTATCTGTTTGTGGGTTTGACTGTCTGTATGTTTGTGTGTGTCATTGAGTGCTCTTCTAGATGCTTTTAACACACACACACACACACAAAATCATACAGTACAACAGAGGAGAGGGCAGATGGTTCAAGTGATTTAGAGCCATGCATTTGTGTTCCCAATCATAGTGTGGCTGTAAAGTGGGCAAAAACCCTTTAGGACACACGGTCACACACACACACACACACAGACGCACACACACACACACACACACAAACTCTGAGTTATACTGGAGCCATAAAGTGGGTAAAAGGGTTTTAAAGGCAAACACACACACACACAGACGCACACACACACACACACACAGACGCACACACACACACACACACACGGCGGTAAAACAGGGTGAGTTAGAAGATGATGTCCTAAGACATCTCAGCTTTTACAGGCAGCACCCTCTTTTTGAACTCTCGCTTCTTGAATTCGTACACACACACACACACACACACACACACACACACACACACACACACACACACACACACCTAGAGAGGAGAAGCCTAAACCAGCGGAAATGCGGAATAACATTCGCAGATGTTTTGTGCACACAAGCTAATTATTTTATTAAACACCAAAGCTGCTGGTAAACAAGGCTTTGCTAATCCTTGCTCTGGGGTGAGGTTGGTGTGTGTAAATATGTGTGTGTGTGCATGTGTGTATGTGTGTGTGTCTGTGTGTGTGTGTGCGTGGCGTGCGTGTGTGCTTGTGTGTGTTTGGAAGGGGTGGGGTGAACTGAAACACAGATCGCATCCTCGGCACAATCTCCAAGGGCATCAGCACCCCTGCCCCCCCCCCCCCCCCCCCCCCACCCACACACACACACACACACACACACACACACATACACATACACACACACCGACACACCCATCCATTGAGGGACACTGAGTGGACCTCAGAACATCAGATAACAACAATTAATCCAGACAATCAATGCTCACAAACGCTGTCTCCCACTGAGGCTGTCTGTCCAACTTGAAACGTTCTGTAACAACCTCAACGCAGCCATTCTCCATTGACCTCTACATGAAATACTGATGGGATACAACAGCACACAGAATGTGCTACACAGAATTCACTTCAAGGACAAAAGGGTTGCATGCATCACATGGTTTGGGTGAGGTCATTTCTTTATGGATTCTAACAGTAGAAAGTATATGATTCATAAGTGTAACATATGAATGTAAGCACTACAATGGAAAATAAAACATAAAAACATCCAAAACTTATCATGATTAATTGGTGATTAAATCGTTTATCAAACTGATGTGAAAATATTCTGATAGATTTAATACTGTGGGCCCTAATTTAAGTGGTGGAAGTGTAAATTCACCCAATTAGCAAAGTCTCTCTTGCATGAAAATGTGGCATGTTGGAGCATGGAATTGACCCGCCGATGTTTGTGATTATAATCTTACTCATGCTATTAAAGTAGCAAATATAAATATGATCTATTTCTCTTAAATATAATACTTTTGACTTTCATCATTTGTTGCATGGAGTATATGGTAATTACAGTCATGTGTTTCTGTACTCCCTTTAAATACACAGCACCGATCTGTTGGCTACACAAATGATGCTCGAGTCATAACCTCGGCGAGTGCTGAAAGACTTTGGCAATTTAGCACGCTATTGACTCCAAGCACTCAAGCACTGTTAAAACCCTTGTTTTATTGCGCTGATTTGCAATGAAATATTGGCCCACTCTCCCCTTTCATCAGCTGACCCATTTCTCTCTCTCTCTCTCTCTCTCTTTTTTCTCTCTCTCTCTCTCTGTCTTTCCTCAACAGAGGGAAAAGGAATGAAAGGTAAGGATGAATAATTAAAGAGAGTGGAGAAAGAGCAAATGGCAAAGTGCTTTAGAGTGAAGCCTCAGAGGTCATTTTGACTCTTTCTTTCTCTCTCTCTCTCTCACACACACATACAGACGCACACACACACAAACGCACACACGCACGCACGAACGCCTATTTTACTCTTTGAAGACAAGCAGTCATTTATAGAATTTAGAGACAGAGAAACATTCCTTTAGACACCATTTCTTCCTGAACCAGGCAACATTCCTCCTCTGCGTGCGTGACTTCCTAGAAACCCACAGCATGGGTGATTTGGAGACTGAGACCGTCTGAGTCTGTAGAGGGACTCAGAGCACACTGTGTCTGTGTGTGTGTGTGTGTGTGTGTGTGTGTGTGTGTGTATGTGTGTGTGTGTGTGTGTGGAGGAGAGGGGCGTGTGTAAGGTGGGTACCCGGTAGGGGATGAGGAGTTACTCTTATCCTTTCATCTCTTCATTACCTACAGGCCTCAGATCTCAACACTGCCCAGACACACACACACACACACACACACTCTCACGCTGCACACACACTGATATGCACACGCTCACATCATCAGTATACAGTAAACACACACACACACACACACACACACACACATATGCTGCACACACACTGATCTGCACATGCTTACATCATCAGTATACAGTACACACACACACACACACACACATGCTGCACACACACTGATATGCACATGCTCACATCATCAGTCTATAGTAAACACACACACAAACACACTCATAGTACCCAGGCACAAACTCACATGTACACACACACACACACGCACACACACTCACACACATACACATTCACCAGGATCCTAATTAGGCAAGTGGAGTGGTGGGGGAGGCTGAATTCCCATCTCCCGCTATTTGTGAAACTTTAGTGTGCCGTCTTTTCATTATTCCTCCACCGCCGCCACTGCGCGCCTCCATTTCTAACGGGGGGGCAACAAACACCTGGTGTCCCACGGGCGATATCAAACTGCCTCTTGATCTGACAGCCGTGCTAAGGGGAGACGAGGGCTCGCACACGCGCTGCAGGAACGAACAAGACAGGTATAAAAAAAAAGGGGGAGAGAGAGAGAGACAGGGAGAGGGAGAAAGAGGGAATGAGCAGAATTGCTAGTGGGAGAGGAGGAGCTTAGCAGCGCTCAGAGATATACTGCAGGAATGAATAAGACAGGTATGAAACTAAGAGAGAGAGAGGGGGGGGGGGAGAGAGAGGGGGAGAGAGAGGTGAAGGCAAGGAAGGGAGAGATGAAGAGAGAGAGAGAGAGAGGAGAGAGTGGGGGAGAGAGGAAGAGGGGAGACAGTCACACAGAGTGAAAAAGACAGGTATGAAACAGAGAAAGACAGGAGCGAAAAGACAGAGAGAGAGCTAGAAAAAAAGAGAGATGCTGACTGAAATGGACAGATACAGGAGAGACTGAAAATACCAATGGAAGATCAGCCTATTTTACTCTTTGAAGACAAGCCTGTCAGAGTCATTTATAGAAATTAGAGACATAGAAACAATCCTTTACACACCATGTATTCCTGAACCAGCCAACATTCTCTATGTTCTCAAACTTATTTTTTTACTGTAATGAACAAAATGTGCTTTTGAAAAGTAAACTATTTGGCTAATTGCAGGTTATAGGTTATAAGAGTTTGGAAAAAAGTTGGCAAAGACTTTAGCAGTAAACTTTAACAACCTGACCACCTTTCTTTTCTCTTTGCTTTGTGTAAACAACTTGGCCTTCCCTAACAATAAACAAAAACTCTCCAGTACAGCAAAAATGATGGAGAGGCAATGAGAGAGAGAGGGAGAGAGAGAGAGAGAGAGAGAGAGAGCAGAAGAAAAAGCCAGAGATGGAGAGAGACCTAAATGGAAAGTTGGTGAAAGAGAGGGACAGAGGAGGGGAGAAAGGGGGAGATGGAACACTCATGCCCGTATTATCTTTTCAACAAAAAAGAAGGCAAAACATGTTGTGCAAAAGGAAGGCATAGACAACAAACTAAAAGAGAGGAAGATAGAGAGACGTTTTTTTCTGTAGAGGGTCCTCTCTCGCCTCTTCTCTGATCCAGTTCTGTGCCCCACTCAAGGTCCAGAGAAATGCGTCATCAGTCTAGTTCTGGAACATTCTACCGAACAGCACCACAGACCAGATGCTTGTTCCACACTGCCAGAAAGAAAATAAATGCTCAAAATAAATAAATAAGTAATAAACACAAACAAGAAAAACAGTTAGCTGTGAATGTGGATCCTTGTCACTGTAAAAATGTCATTTGAGTGAAAGAGAGCAGCTGAGGTCTATCAGTCAATTAGCATACCTTTCCTTCAATTCATCATAGCCTTTGATAGTGGTATAATAGGGCAGGAGAAAGGGAGAGTTGCTGAGACTCCGTGGGAAGGAGTTGTCTGAGGACACGGCAGGCTTTGAAGCTGTGGCAGGACTGGGGACTGGATGCGGTAGTTTGCAGGCTCACACTAAAATTTAAATGGCCCTCTTTTTTATTTTCTTCCCTTTGCCGAAAAAAAAAAAATGACAGCGTCCCATTTACCATTTCAACTTGCACAGTATAAAACTCGAGACACACACACACACACACACACACACAGGGATGTGTGTGTGAGAGTGTGTGGGACAGCCAGTGAAAGAGTGTGAGAGTAAGAGAGAGCAAGAGAGAGAAATATAGATGACAGAGAGAGATAGCAAAAAAAGAAACAAAGTCAGTCAAATTTGGAAAGCTCTTCAAGTTCAAGCCAAATGAGTGTGTGTATTATAGAGAGCGAGAGAGAGAGAGAGAGAGAGAGAGAGAGAGAGAGAGAGAGAGAGAGAGAGAGAGAGAGAGAGAGAGAGAGGGAGAGAGAGAGAGAGAGAAGCGGGGAGCGATTCTGGCCAAGTCCAAATAGATGTCTCTTGCTGGCGTAAGAGCGGGGCAGAGGCTGGTTTTTATTGCGTTTGCAGCCACAGTGAATTACACAGGAGCCGGACGGGAGGCCACAGGTTAGCACTGATGGCTTTCCAGTGAGATGCTCTCATTGGGCCCCTGGGCTGCAAATTACACTGGTGGATTTCAGTGTGTGTGTGTGTATGTGTGTGTGAAAAGGTCTGAGACAGTGTGTGTGTGTGTGGTTTGCATGTGTGTGTGTGTGTGTGTGTGTGTTTTTGTTATCTGGATGGATTGTTGGAAGATGTGATTCATTTGAAGGCCAATGAGTTTCGGTGCACGCCGCAATTGTTTAATCATAAAAATGGGAGGCTCAATCATGCAGTTTACACAGGACCGGGTTTGGCTATGTGGAATTAGCAGCTTAAAACAAGCACCACTTCAATCATCTAATTATATTTGAGAGAAGTTGAGTGTTTGTTTGCCTCGGGTGTTATTTGATCCAAAAGTGTTGAATAAACATCAAAGATTTATTGTAAAAAAGGGCTGTGATTTATTAGGTTAAAATCTGGTGGAATATCTTGAAAAGAAAGATCTCCAAGTGTTCATTCAACAGATGAGTCACACTATGAAGTATACACTATTGCATATCTTTATGATTTTCGAAGCTTTAGCAACCACTTGGTGGGCTTCACATAAATATCTATCGTGATAATGAATTTCTCTGCACAGCTACTCAACTCAGACATGTTTAAATGAGGAAAATGCTAGTACCCTTTGATAGGAAAACATTTTCAAAATCTTGATTCATGAATAAGCTTTTCAAACAAATATCTAGCACATATGTAGTATTCGAAATGTCCCTCTTTTTTTTACAGCCAACAGGGGTCTCTTGCAGTAGGTAGTGATGCTCAGTGTCTTAGTGAAATTATTCTCTTTCTAAAAGTGCTGACAAAGAGCCTAAGGCTGTGAGTGTGAGTTTCATAGCAGCCATCTTGAGCACGCTCTCTCAATGGAAGCAGGCAGTCCCTAATGCTCAATGGTGTTTTAAGCCCCCACCGTCGACTTCAAGGCAGTGCTGCGACTGTCAACTTCAAGGCACCTAACTCTAACCTTAACCCTCTACTCCTAACCCCAACCCATGCCTAACCCTAGTGCCTTCCATGCAGTGCTGCCTGGAAGATGACGTTAGGGGCTTAAAACACCATAAAATGTCTCTAATGCTGCTGTATGAGTGAAGGGCTCACCCCTGATTGTGTTCATTTTCATCACCGTTTCCATTTGTTTCAATCCAACAGTCACCGCTGTCACCTGTCAAGTTGCTCGGCTCAAGATGTGGCAGTCATTTTGCCAGCCTCTTATTCCTTTGGAAGGACACATGATATATATAAACATCAGCATACATTGCACACAGACACACAGACACACACACACACACACACACACACACACATACCTTAATTGTTCAACATATGTCCTATCAACCCCAGCAACTAAATACGCAATAACTAGATGTACCGCAGAGCGGTACAAAATATGACCGCCGCCCAGTCCAGCACATTTTTTCCACAAAAAGAAATCACGCTGAAAGGCCTGTATGATTCTAACTGTCTCACTAAATTGCATTATCCACACTCAATTCTCACTGGTATCTGCTAGACAACAAGTACCAAAACATGATTAGTTCATAGATTTCACATGTAAAATTCATTTTATACAACCCCACCTCCATCTTGCCTGTTCATAATTCTGAGAAATTCTTGATTGTTTGTGTTATGTTTATGTTATGTGTGTGGGTGTATGTGTGTGTGAGTGTGTGTGTGTGTGTGTGTGTGTGTGTGTGCGTGCGTGCTTGTGTGTGTGCCTGCGTATGTACATATGTCTACTGTGTGAGTATGTGTCATTCGTATGATTACTGTGAATGTATGTGTGTGTGTGTGTGTGTGTATCTGTTTGTGCACATGTGTGCACATGAAATGGGTTAACATGACCCCTGGAGGCAAACATACGGAAAAAAATGGTCATCCTAGGCCCTACAGTTCTCAAGGGATTCACAGAGAACTGTGTCAGCCAGAGATATTGTGATGAAAACACCTAATTTTTTTGATTTTTAATTTTTAACTAGGTGGCGCTATACATGAAATAAGTGGTTATGGGATGGGTTGACATGCCCCCTTAAGACCAACATACATAAAAAAGGTGGACCTCCTAGGCCCTACGGTTCTCGAGATATTCACAGAAAACTGTCTCCGGCCACCTACAGGCCAGTTGGTGTATAGTAACATAAATGAATTTATTGTGTGGCCCCCCATGAACGGAATTCCACAAAACTTGGCGTGCATACAGAGGGTGTCATAATGATCCTACACTTCCAATTTCGTGCAGTTTTGACTATGTTAGGTCACAGATACCTTCAATTACAACACCTCATTTTTACTTTTTTGTGTTTAACTAGGTGGCGCTATACATTAAATGAGTGGTTATGGAATGGGTTGACATGGCGCCTTGAGATCAACATACAAAAAAAAAATGGTCCTCCTAAACCCTACGGTTTTCGAGATATTCACAGAAAACTGTGTCTGCCCTACCCTCCTTTCGGGGGGTCCAGTCCAGCGGGGGGCTACAGATCAAAACAAAAAACGATGGTTCCATGCTATCCATGTGGGGTTACATGCCCACCACGTTTCGTGTACCCCAGTCTTTCAGTGTCCCGGGAATCATTGACGGAAATTTGGGCATGCGAAAAAGAAAAAAGAAAAAAAAAAAAAATTCTGACTAAACCTATATGACCGCCGCTTCGCTGCGCGGCGGTCATAAATAATAGTCTGTTTAAATCTAACAAAATGTATTCAGCTGTGACATTGATACACAGGGGTGGGGCAGAAGATAGTCTTTGAATTCTTCTTGACATATACAACATTCATTATTCCAATATATCTCCCTCTACACACCGATTACACAAAATTATATAGCAAATCAAATATTAACAAAATATTTACCATTCTGGACATTTTAGACAGGAATATCCAATGTTTATATATGTTGATATATAGATATACGAATAGGTTTGTTTACATATAAATCCCAAAAAAAAAAGAGCTGACAACTACTGGTTTTGTTTCACTTGTATTCACCAATGTATTCCCTGTCTTATTGTCATTCTCTTCTTTTACATAATCATGCAACTTGCTGATATAGTTAGGCCTTCCTGGAAAGCACTTGTAAAATATTGTTTTTCAATCTTTCATCTGACAAGTATGCATTTATTGTCATAGCTATTTATTTAGGAGTGTTACCGCTTGAGTGCTTCATTCTATTTTCGGAGGGCATTGTGATGCGTAGATAATGGCAGTCTTTGATTGGGTGTTTGGTGGTCCAGACCGCCATTAGGGAGCACTTGCAGTAAAGGCACATGCTGTGAGCATTGGTCTGCCGAGAGAGCATAAATGAGAGATAACACACACACAAACACACACACACACACACAAACACACACACACACACACACATATATACGAGTACATACACATACACAAGCACATACACACACACACACAAACACACACACACACACACACACACACACACACACACACACACACATATATACGAGTACATACACATACACATACACATACACACACACACACAAACACACATCTCACTCCCTCGCTTGCCAAATACATTTACCCCCAAAATGGTGCTCCCAGCGCAACCTTTTTATATCAAGCGTAGACATAAGTGGTGTGTGTGTGTGTTTGTGACGGCCCTTGTGTATGTGTGAGGGTGCATTAATGCATGTGCAAGTGTGTGTGTGTGTTAGTTCACCCCCTGCTGCGAGTCTGTGTGTAGATTCTGCCTACCTTTCCACACAGCAGGAGAAGGGCAGAGAGAGATGCAGTCTACACACAGTGAATGGCGGTTTTTACACATCGAGGGCTGGTGTTTGATTGAGGTTGCTTGCACCCCATCCACTCTCTACTTATTAAGGACCGAAGGCAATCTGAGGCCTGCATTTAAGCCAGTCCGGGTCCTTGGGGGTTGGGTTCCCCAAGCCATAATAAAGAGGAGTGGGTTGGGAGTGTGTCCTGAAAAATTCATCATTCAGAGATGTCCTTCGAATCACAAGAAAAGGGAAGTGTTGGTTTTTTTTTTTTGTTGTGCCGCAGTCCTTCCAGTAACATTGAAAAGTTGAAAATGTCTGCCATTAATCAGTGAATCAAAGCGCCCCATGTGATCAAAAGAGTATATATACTTAAAGAAAGAAGAAAGTAAGTAGGGGCATCCGTGGCCTACTGGTTAGCGCTTTGGACTTGTAACCGGAGGGTTACCGGTGCGAACCCCGACCAGTAGGCACGGCAGAAGTGCCCTTGAGCAAGGCACCTAACCCCTCACTGCTCCCCGGGTTGCAGGCAGCTCACTGCGCCGGGATTAGTGTGTCCTTTAGCTCATATCACTGTGTGCTGAGTGTGTTTCACTAATTCACGGATTGGGATAAATGCAGAGACCAAATTTCCCTCACAGGATCAAAAGAGTATATATACTTACTTATACTTAAGATACGGAAGTGGGATTTTGGACAACATTTTACTCAGTGAAACTGTATTGCATTGAGACAGGATATCCTGTTGTAAAGTCTACACAGCTGGGATTGCCTCCAATATCACCAAACGATGCTAGTTAGTTAAAACGCTTTTAAACTGCATAATGCTCTTTTTTAACTTATTTTTGTGCAAAGAGTCATTTCAGTTCATAGTGATTTGATGGTGTATCTGTCTTCACAAAGACACCTCCAGTCTAATCATTGGGAAATTGATATGGTATAATATTAGTCCATCAACCTGAACCCCGAAAGTGAATGAGAACAAGGCCTCAGATATGGATATTTCTGCCTTTGCCATCAAGCGGTGCCCCAGGCTAGCCAGAGAGGAGATTCATAAGAAGGTCTAGAAATAAACATCCCAGATAGACAGTGGTCTAAATATGGCACTTGGCATAACTTTGGCAAGCAGATACTCTACTCTGTCTCTCTCTTGCTCGTATTTCTCCATCAAACTGGGAGTGTGTAAGTGATTTAGAGATACACACTCTCTGTCTGACTTTTCAAGCCTGATTCATTACAACATGAGTCAAAACACCACCTGGATGAAAAAAAAAATGGCTGTCACCACTGAAAACAGTCAAGTTGTTTTTTTTCTTTTTGGTCAGACTGTTTGAAGTGACAAATGTTTTGGTCATCAGTTGTCGCATATTGCAGGATAAATGGTGAATTGAAGCCTTTTTTTATGAATCCAAAAAAACCCAACAAAATGATATTCTCTAAATATCTCTCATTTGACTTCAAACATACACAGGATACTTTGTATCAGCTATTTGTATTTGCAAAGAGTTTGGACTGACTTTACAAATCATTATTGCCAGGTAAAAAGAAAAAGTACATACAACTCATAAAAAGAAAATGACAAACAATAAAATCATATGATAATGAAACTACAAAACTGTTGTGGCTCCAGAAACTGAATACACAAAACACATATTGAACTCACCAGATATCACCAATCATTTAATCTTCAACTTCCAGAAGGCACTTGCAATTTGGCTTGTTGTTAAGCCAGACACACACACAGACACACACAAAGACACACACACACACACACACACACACACACACACACACACACACACACACACACACACACACACACACACACAAAGTACTCCAGGGAGAAGAATATGGCAGAGGGATAGAGGACATTCAGGGGAGAAAAGACACACAGCGCGCTATGAAACTTGTATGCAAATCCCAGCTTTAATGTGCACCAAGGAGGGATTATAGATTTGAATGGGCACATTCCAAGACAGTACTCCTGCCCTCATAGCCATGCTCAGGAGACAAATAAAAAGGTGTTTGTGTGTGTGTGTGCGTGTGTGTCCGTCTGTGTGTGTGTGTGTGTGTGTGTGTGTGTGTTTAGGGGAGAGGGCGGCTAGAATAGTGAATAGAGTGAAAGAGCAAAAGGAGAAAAAGTCTCAGTTTGGAGAGAAGCTGAATGAAGACAGGGAAGAGAGTGGTAGAAATGATAGAAAGAAAGAAAAGGATGAGACAAGGTACAATAGAGAAAGGAGAGCAGGAAGGGAGAGTGGGGGAACAGAGAGTGCAGGAGGAGGCAGACATATATAACTTGAAATGAAAAGACAGAGTGAAGACAAAGGTCAGATGAAAGAAAGAAAGAAAAAAATGAAAGAATGAAAGAAAGCAGGTGTGACAGAGAGGTGAACAGAAGAGAAACAGAGTGCTTGGTGTCGTAAGGTCACGGTGGAGCAGCCATTAATACACGCTCTGCCTTCTCACCGCTGCTCATTGACAGATGTGTGTTGACATGCCGGAATCGCCATACAAGTTCCCAGCCTTCAGTAGGATCAATTAGAGGCCCGAGTTTAAAATGCCAAAAGCTCGTACCACACGTCCGCAAACTCTTAATGCACGGCTGCACCCAGACCTCCATCGATTCGGGTGGAGGTGTGTGTAGGGGTGTGTGGCCACTCTCGGGGGGGGTACCTCAGCGGAGGTGTGCTTGGATACAGGAGTGGCTGGACCATCATTAAACTGCTCTATGCCCATTAGGATATGCATGAGTGCTGCTGATATCTCTCCAAGTGGAAAGCAGAGAGACTGGTCTGACCACAGAAGTCACACCTGTTGGGAAAAGCGCGCACACCCACACACACACATACGCACACACACACACACACACACACACACACCACTCTGCCTTTGTTTCTCTCTCTCTCTCTCTCTCTCTCACTCACACACACTCAGACTCACCCACACACACACTCACACACAAAACTCACTGCTAATTAAATGGAAGTGCAGTTCCCTGAGTAAGGCGTCTGTCACACTATTTCATGCCCTGTGGCACTTCAATTCTCCCCCCTGCTGTTTGTGTGGCACAGTCTGGCCCAAGCATACCTGCCTCAGCACTGGAACTCTCTCCTCACCTCTCGTCTCGTCTCCTCTCCTCTCCTGTCATCTCGTCTCCTCTCGTCTCCTCACCTCTCGTCTCCTTTCCTCTCCTCTCCTCTCATCTCGTCTCGTCTCCTTTCCTCTCCTCTCCTCTCGTCTCCTCTCCTCTCGTCTCGTCTCGTCTTGTCTCCTCTCCTCTCCTCTCGTCTCCTCTTCTCTCGTCTCATCTCGTCTCCTCTCCACTCCTCTCCTCTCCTCTCCTCTCATCTCCTCTCTTCTCCTCTCCTCTCCTCTCGTCTCCTCTCTTCTCCTCTCCTCTCCTCTCTTCTCGTCTTGTCTCCTCTCCACTCCTCTCCTCTTCTCTCGTCTCCTCTCCTCTCCTCTCGTCTCCTCTTCTCTCGTCTCGTCTCGTCTCGTTTCATCAAGCGCCATTGATCTCCTAACATAGTACAAAAGAAGCCAATGGAGTCTTCTGAGAACGAGTATGTTTAATTTAAACGCAGCAGAACTGTTCCATGGTCCAAAAATAATGCAGTATTTGGAAAGATTGAGCCTAAATGTGACTCCCAAGAATGGTGAAAATGTAAGGAAAATAACTGGATGCTAAAAGGAAACAAACAATAAAATAAACAGTTTTTACTGTATAAAAAAGGAAAGGCAAGTGTAATTCTCAAGGCAGACAGTTAAATGGAAACTAATCAGCTAATGAATTTTTGCTTATGTTTTTCAGGAAACCAACAAAACAGCACAAGGAAACCACATAACCAGTCACATGTTGTGCTGGTTTGTTGCGCACTGAAAATAGCAAAAATAGCACTGAAAATACACATAGCTCAAGGAAACTGTGCAAGGCTCTCAAAACCGAGTTTCCATTTTCACATTTGACAAATTGGCAGAGGACTGTATTGAATAAGCAAGTAAACTGTGTGAGACCTAACCAAAAAAAGAAATGCAAATGGCAACCAAGACTTAGCGACCACCTCCTGACAGGAGACTTGGAGAACGCCTCAGACGCTATCGCTAAAAACATTTAATCTAATTTGGTTTTAATGACTTTCTGCGCTCCGCTCTCTGTTTCCTCATTAGGCGCGAGCACGCAGGGGGCCAGAATCATCACTCAAGCTTTTTAAACCATGGCACCACCTGCCAATATTCCCCCCTGCTCGGCTAACCACCAACAGACAGGAAGGAATATTCCGGAACAGTCCAGATATTGCTCCACGGAGTACAGTATCATTCGATTTAGAAATTGACTTGGAAGCCTGCCTCTAAAACAGCAGTGCAAGTTTTAGTTTTTTATCTTTTTGTCACTCACCACAAAGACAAAAGTCCCAAAGATTCACCCTGACAGGATGTATTCCTGTAGTGTTGTTGGAGCAAAATGAAGAGGTGGCATGTGTGAAGATACGAAGGTGGAAGGGGGGGGGGGGGTCCGTTTCACACACACTCCTGCAAGCCACATGTTAACGTGAGTCTGATCACACGATCGGGAGAGATATGTCACCTCTGACACCCCGAAACCTACTTCCCACCCCACCACACTCCATCTTCTCCGCCTCCACCGCATCACAGAGCGGCCATGTTCAACGGAGGTGACACTCTGTTGCCAGATAGCATCAGAGCAGAGCAAAAAGGGGGGCGTGGGTGGGGGGGGGATTAAACCAAATGGTGTGCCTTGTAGAAAAAGGCAATGGGAGACAGGAGTGTGAGGGAGAGAGAGTGGGAGTGCCACAGCCTCAGATCTACTGTGACAGGGGCGATGCGAGTCTCTGACAGCCTCGGTGGAGAAGAGCGGCAGGGGCTGCTCGACCTGGGTATGTGTGGAAAGGTGCAGAGAGAGAAAGAGAGAGAGAGAGAAAGGGGGGGTGAGAGATAGAGGTGCTGGTGGCTAGACACACCATCTTACCTCGTCCCAACCCAGCAGCAGGCCCTTGATTTCTCTCTCTCTCTCTCTCTCTCTCTCCTACCCACACGCACACACAGTCCTTCCCCCATCCCCTCCCTCCATAGGTTACACTTGTGATGCACTTCCTTGACTAGAGAAATGCATTATTTACGCAAAAAGGTGTTGTGGGAGCAACAGAAAGGAGGATGCTTTCTAAAAATGGTCCAAGCTCCGAGAAGAAGAGGAGGAGAAAAAAGAGGAGGAGCAGAGAGAGAGAGGAATGGAGGGAGGGAGAGAGGGAGAGATGGCGAGTGGACCAGATGATACAGCATAGAACATGAAGGACAGAGGAGCTCTGGGAGGAGAGAGAGCGAGAGAGAGAGAGAGAGAGAGATATGTCTGATGAGACAAGGAGGAACACTCTCCATTATTGATCACCCTCTGTTGGCTTTGCACCAGGATATACACTATAAAAAAACTGGGTTGTTTTTTTTTCATCCCAGATGCTGGGTTGAGGCTGTTGGATTATAATTATATTTTATAATAATATAGTTATATTTTGTATTATTTTGTTGGGTTACTCATGCTGGGTTGTTTCTCTAAATCTTCTGTAAATAAGATTATGTAGAATCATAAGCTATTAAGTGTGACTTTAGTTAAATTTGGTAGCCTAAATACTTAACTTTGGTTTTGTAGTGGAGTCGTGTTTTAAAAGTGAAAGAATGTATTTGTTGGGTGAAATAACCCAGCCTCTGTTTGAATATTGGACAAACACAACACTGGGTTATCTTAACCCAACAAAATGTGTTTAGCAAGTTAGGTTAAAAACATAAACGAAACATTACAGTTTGTGGGATTAAGATAACCCAGCATTGTGTTAGTCCAATATTTAAACAGCAGTTGGGTTAAAAACAACTCAATTAGGAAGGCTGCCCTTGAAACTGAGGGGTTTCTTTGGTAACTGTAGCACCCCCCCACCCCCCATGTCCCTTGAAGACCAAAGCCACAGCTTGTTGCAAGGGGATATTAACACATACGTTTCTCATTCAGCGCTGTGAAAAGGTGATTAGGTGTCTTTGTGTGCCTGCTGGCGAATAGTAAGCAAACCTGCCACAGTGCACAAATACTGTACGAGCCTTTACAGGAGCTAAGTGGGAGTTCAATAAGCTGTGCGAGAATGCAGCCACATCACTTGCATTGTATTTCATACAGCCTCACACAAGGTACACAGTGATTAAGAGAGCTGTCCCAATGTTAGCTGGTTTGCATACTAGCTTTAGTGGGTATCTGGACAACACAAAGCATAGTCATTTTTTGATATAATATTTCATGGTCTTTTTTATATTTTAAGCTAAATA
>NC_055978.1:20414293-20416793 GCF_018492685.1 Alosa sapidissima | reverse complement strand
TGTGACACAAAGCAAAAAAAAAAAATCTTTAACCTGTTAACACAATCCTGTGATCATAATAAGTCTTTAGACATCATCTTTGAGCTTTTTTTCACAATTTTCTGACATTTTATTGATCTAAATACTAAACGATAACAATTAGCAGATAAATGGACTATGAAAATAATTATTAGTTGCTGCCATAGTGTCCATGTATCTGTTTGGTGTGTGTGTGTGTGTGTGTGTGCTTGTTTGCATGCATGCAGTGTCTGTGTCTGTATGCACACATTTATTTGTGTATGTGAGTCTGTGTGTATGGGACATTGCTAAAGACAGTAGAAGGTTACTCAATTTGTCTTCCAGCAATGCCTTTCAATGCTATATAAAACACACACACACACACACACCTCTACCCCCATCCCCCTAAACTGCCAGGGGTCACAGGAAGAACTGTGAACAACAGCTTGACAAAATCAGGAGAAAAAACATCACCCTCTGAGTAGAGAGGAGTCCAGCATATAGGACATGTCAGAATACACTTCCTGAATCCATACATGTGTAAGGATGTCCAGGCAAAACACATTGAAGAAAAAGAAGAAGAAGAAGAAGAAGAAGAAGAAGATGTAGTCAGTATGTTTTCTTTCTACGTGCGTACTGTCGTAGTTTGCCTTCAGCGTGTGATTAGGATGTCGAGTATCTCGTCTCTCAAGATCAACAGCGAGTGGTGGAACATATTCAAACCTGTCATGGAGACAAGTCGCTGCTGTTGCATAGCAACCCTGTGCTTGTTCATCCTGCAGTGGAACTCGCCACTGTTCTCATGGCTGAGTGATGATGCCATTGGCGCTGCACTCAGCATCTTATTTAGAGAAGGTTTATTATGTGTGTTCAGATTGGTTCAGACACATGCAGGGGTGATAGCTATTATCTGCTAACTGGGTATATTGAAGGTTGTGTCTTCAAGCTAACACATTTACAGTATGTGTGTAAACAGTTTTGCAGGTTTTCCCGAAAGGAAAATAATATTCTGGGCCAAATGTGCAAAGAAAGTGCTAATTTCTATGCGCAGAAAGCTATGCTGTGCTTTGCCATATTGCGTGGAATTTATTAAGCTGTCACTTCATTATGTATCGTAACACTCCCAATTATCACCACTTTTGTTCGGAAATTCTAAAACAACAATGTTTTTTCACACTTCAAAATAACATTTGCTAAATTAACCTTACATTTTTCAGTAGCCATAGGTGTGTAGATTTGAACAAAATCTGGTTTGGTTCTTAACGGGAGCATTTACTGCCTGAACTATCCGATTTTGTTTACCATGCTCGGAGTTATAATGCTGGCCTGATGGGTAGCCTGTTTACACCGTTTCAACGGCACATGAACGGTTAGACCGAGGATTCTCGTCATGAAATTAAAATTCCACTGGAGCTCCAAGCGGATGTGTACACGCAGCCTTACAACACTGTTTACAGCTCTTCGAGTCACGGTAAAATGTCATTTTAGGTACATAGCTAATTTAGATACACCTATGGTGTGGGTGCTTGCATTTCTTTAGGATTCCGCCGTCTTGGTTTGTATAGAAATGGATATTAAGTGACACATACAGTACACGAAAAACGGCAGACATACGGGACCGACGGTAATAGGGGGAGTTCCGATAAACAGTGCTCATCACTGTCCCCGCCCCCTCTACAATGCAAATTGTGTGGCCACAGCTGAACCACAAGCGCAGTTGAATGGGAAGTAGATGTTGTGAAAGTGAAAATATGATATTAGAAAAGCAAACACAAGCTAAGGTTTATTTTGACATTGTACAATGAAGAAAAGCGATGCTCTGAATACTGATTCTGTCTCTGAAAGTTTCTCTAATTGACACATTTAACCGCAATTTGTATTGCACCTGCTTTTAGCAGGCAGAAGTTTTTCACTGCAAGACAGACGTGTGCTGTTTTCATACATAGCATATGGCGGGAATACCTAATCAATTGCTATTAGCACTTGTCCTCCCTTGTGTTTACACAATACACTTTTCCCTCGCCCTCCCATAAATGCATTTGCATCAGTAAGACAAGCACAGATAGCCATTCTGCACTCCAGTGGCACGCAAAATGTGCTTTGATCCACATGTGATCAGTTTTGTACGATGCCATGTTTTAAGGTGCACAAAACGTCAGAAACTGGTGGTAGTTTGGCGCTAATTCTTAGTACATCTAGGCCTCTGTGTTTCTACTGGCATGTGCAATGTACAGAGGTGATAAATACAAATATCCCAATGTAGTTTCTGCTAATACAAAAGGCATAACTACCATGTGCTGTACCGAATTGGACACTTTGCTGGAATCATTTTTTCTCCTTGTCACTCTCACCTTAGGTGGTTCAAGGAGATTCAGGCTCTGAATCAAACAAGTCGATACCACCATGATCTGAGCCACAGTACATGAACACACTCTCTAGGTTTGAGACAGCAGCTGTGCTCGCCCGTGATTCCCCATGGCTTCCCACAGGCTACACTTCACAG
>NC_055978.1:20394293-20409293 GCF_018492685.1 Alosa sapidissima | reverse complement strand
TATTTATAAAGCACTTTAAAAACAACAACAGCTGACTTGGCAACTGCTGGGCAGGCAAGTTAGTACGACTTGGTAGACAACAAAAAAGACAACAAAAAGTGAGGATAACAATAATTACAGGCAAACAAACAAATAAATACATAGGACAATCAGACTGTGTTAAACGCCAGGGTTAGATTTAAAAACACTCAAGGAGGGAGCCAGGCGTATACAGTATGTTAGGGCAGCTCGTTCCAGAGCTTTGGTGCAATCACTGCAAAAGCCCGGTCCCCTCTGCTCTTTAGCCTAGAACGAGGCACAACCAGCTGGAGTTGGTCAGCAGACCTAAAAGCCCTAGAGCAGGGGTTCCCAAACTTTTCCACGACAAGGCCCCCCAAATACCACTAGGTTCTGGCCAAGGACCCCCGTGATGTGTTATTAAACCCATCGACAATACTACGGCAAATGTAAAAATACATTAAGCTAATCCTAATAATTATTTTAGCCACAAACACTTCGCGATGGAGCATACAGTGTGTAAAAATTGTATTTGGGGCTTTCCGCTATATGAGAGCTATCACTCTACTATTATTCCCAGTCATTATCATGGAAAATATAATGTTCAGATATGCGACACATTATTATAATTGCATTGTAAAACAACCTAGTAATAAGTATATTTTTAAAATGTTCAAATGTATTTATTTGTTGCTTTTATTTTTCCTCCTTTTCCTTTCCTTCCTTTTCCACTTTGAAAACGACTGCCCTAGAGGATGTCTGCACCTTCAGGAGATCTGCTATGTACAGTGGGGCCAGACCATGTAAAGATTTAAAAATGAATAAAAGAACTTTAAAATGTATTCTAAAACGGACAGGGAGCCAAAGAGATACAGTCATGAAGTCCCACTCTTTTACGCCTTCATCGGGCAAACCGCATGTCACAAAAGTGAATCTGGCCTGCTTCAGTATGAAATCAGACTGAGCTACATCTTCAGTGGGCTAGAATGAAATGTGTACACAGGGATGCAAATGTATTGTTATATAATAACAATAATGAATGTCAATTTGATTTAATTGAGTTTATTTGTTTATACCATGTTCAACATCATTGACCATAGACATAGTCCCTTTACGTTCACACCCTGGAGTGCACGGTGATGCTTGAATGGAACAACTCCTCTTTAAACTGTTTTTGTTGCTGCACTCTCAGCACTTTGGTATAATTTCCATCAGGACACCCAAAGTTTATATGGTGCATTAGTAAGATTAGCTATCCTTTGTTGTTGTATTACAGTGTTCATAATGGGTAACATTATTGCCATTTATATAACTGCATAAATACACTGCTTCTAAATACTTCTTCCACAATTTCATAAAAAGCATCTTACTAAGCACCGAAGTACTTGCAAAGTGTGACGCACAAAGTACTAGGATTTAATAACAGCGCAGCTGAATTTACAACATCCCTAAAGAACCAGAGCAAAGAGCACCAAGGAGCAGGACATTACACATAAGGCATTTTTAAAAAGGTCAGCTAGGACGTATCAGTGTAGCAAAGATGTTTTAACCAAGGGGTGCCTTGGTTTGGAGGCTTGTACTCACACACTCACACACACACACACACACACACACACACACACACACACACACACACACACACACTCACTCAAACACACACACACACCATGCTCTGAGTGCTCGGGAGACGTGCACGTTTATTACAAGACCAATTTGTCCTTGCTTAACGTGGTGTAAAAGGGGGGCGGGGTGGGATGAAGTTACATGAGAGAGTATTTAGTAAGCACTCTGAGAGGACCCCTTACAGGGATGCTAATGATGATGGCTTGATTAAAAAAGAAAAAGTGTATACGCTCCACAGACACCTCCAGGAAGAGTACACAGTCTGCAGTAAAGTTTTCAAACAAGAGCTGACCGTTCAAACTCCGGTCCAGTGGGCTCTTACATTGAGGTGAGGTCAGTGGTGTGATGCAGCTTTGACCAGTCCATTGTACTGAGTGACCCATGCAGGTAAGTTTAGTTCTCTAGTCAGTTTGAGGAACAAACTCCCAGACGTTCTGGGCATTGGTGCATGATGGAGTGCCAGTTTGAATTGTCTCTCTCTCTCTCTGTGTGTGGGGCTGTTGTATTCTGACACTTGTTTTCGTTGCAAACTTCCTAACTGGAGTGGTTGTCGAGCAGTTTATAAAATGTGGAGTGTGAGTTGAGGTGAGTGTGTGTGTGTGTGTGTGAGAGAGAGAGAGAGAGAGAGAGAAAGAGAGAGAGAGAGAGAGAAAGAGAGAGAGAGAGAGAGAGAGAGAGGGGAGAGAGAGGATGAAAGTCTGAAATGAGATCGGCTGGATGGTAAACACCTTGTCTTGTGTGCGTAAACCCCATTGTTTGCCACACCAGTGGGTTGAACACATTCATAAATCATCTTCGGCTCTCTCTCTCTCTCTCCTCCTCTTCATCCCAATTCACTCACCTTCTGCCTCTCGTCTTTATGGGATGAAACAGGCTCGCTAGGGCATATATGGGCAGGAAGTGTGTTTGTACAATCACACACACGCACACACACGCACACACAGACACACACACACACACACACACACACACACACACACACACACACACACACACACACACACACACACACATACAATGACACACATAAACTAAGCACACTCACACATGCATACATACATATACTGTACATACGCACACAAACCCAGACATACTCTCACACATGCACATAAGCAAAATCATACTCACACTCTAACTCAACACATTGACTCTCTCTCTCTCTCTCTCTCTCTCTCTCTCTCACACACACACACACACACACACACACACACACACACACACACCCACACACACAAACAGAGCAACTGAAGAGATTTATCCACTTTTTTCTGTGTGTGGCTCAGCAAGAGATCAGACAGCAGGCTGTCTTGCCGTGAATGCCTCTACCATACATCTTTCTCCTATATACACTCACAGCACCAGCTGTGCCCCCACCCGCACCCCCAGCCCCACCACCACCACCCCCACCCTCCAGACATCAAAACAAGCTGACTTCTAAGCGGTGCTCCATGGGCACCCTTCATGTCTCCTCTTCACCCTTAAACTTCTTATATGGGATTTACGTCTGCTCACTTCAGCCATACTGTCTGCTGCACAGCCCAGGACTGGTGAAGCATGCTGTGGGGTGGCTATGCAGAGAACTGTAGGCCTGTCAGAGTCTTTACTTCCACCGGATCAACTAAGGAGCAAAGAAGAAGACCAGGGGGAAATATCTCCATAGGAGTTTTGCTGAGCGTAAACGTTTTATAATAGTGTTTCAAATGAACATATCCTCATCTCTTTTGATTATTATTTTGAATTACAAAGATTATTATTTTGAATTACAGCATTACTAGGCCTAGATAATTCATACTTTCATATAGTTTATGATGGAATATTCACATTTGTAAAGGATGCATAACTGAAAATTCTCCACTTTGGTCTGTCATAGGGGGAAAGAGATGTTTACTTTTATTCGGTCTATAATGGCAATAAAAAACCTACCTAGTGCTACTTATGGAGATGGAGTCCTCGTGGCGCTGATCATTGCTGGCATGCTTAAGAGAGCAGCAGAGGCAACCCTGCCTCTCAATGAAGGAAACCAGTGTCTCACTTGAGTCTTCTGACACGCATGTCCAGCTCCATTGAAATCAAAGCAGCGTTGCGGCTCTGTGCCAGCGCTCCACTACGCTCTGATTACAATTTAATGCCGACTCCTTGTCGGCGTTACCTTTAACCTGACAACGCCACGGCACGCCGCGCCCGCGCGTCAAACAACATCTGGGGTTTCATGCATGACTGACGCCCCCCTGTCCCGTCCCGTCCAGCGCATGGCATCGCCGCAAGATCCTCTCATCCCCGATGCCCTGCGGCAAGAGGCCCGGAAGGTTCCGTGGTATGAATGATTCACGGCGGCTCCATAATACATGCGCCGTAATTCCTACTCAGATTCCCTCTCCTCCTCCTCTTACTCCTCCACCCTCCAACTGAGGCACAGACGGCTGTGGAGATTGAGAACAGGTGTGCGACAAGGGCCCTTCTTACCTCCAAATAGCGTGTCCGATGAGCAGGTGCGTTGTATAATTCATCTGTGTTTCATATTTAATGGGGAGTGGGAAGAGAGTTGTGCCAGGCACCAGATTTATTTATTTAAATTGTCCTTTCTTTCCTCATTTTTCCGTGGCGGCTGCTGATAGTCAAGCCCACCTGACGAGTCCTGACGGCTTCATTTGCTCTGATTTTCCCGTTTTATCCTCCCTTGTGTGTGTGTGTATGTGTGTGTGTGGCTACTAATAATTAAGACTTTCAGAGAGATGTGGAGACCTGGTTCCCAAATCAGATGGGTTGCAGGAGAAAAACCTAACTGTGCCATCGTCCTCAAATGCTCGTACTCAGCATGTGTTTTAAGTGTGCGTGTGCGTGTGTGTGTGTGTGTGTGTGTGTGTGTGTGTGTGTGTGTGTGTGTGTGTGTGTGTTTGTTTGGTTGGTTGTGTGTGAAATGTGAGATTCAAGCGCAGCTTTGAATTAGTGCATTTTGAAGCTGAGGCCCTGAAGACTAGATTAAAGAGAAAGAATGCCGTATGACACACAGACATATGACACACACTCTCTCTCTCTCTCACTCTTTCTATCTCTCTCTCTCTCTCTCTCACACACACACACACACACACACACACACACACACACCTATCCCTTTCCCCCTGTGATTTGTACCCATCCCATGTTACACAGATGATCTCAGAGTTTTTGCAGTGGGGAGGTCTACAGGAAGCTCTCGCTCTAGTGCTTCATGATCCCACTGATGCTGGATCAGTCAGTGTTGCGTCGCTGATACACAGGGTGACGTGTGTGTGTGTGTGTGTGTGTGTGTGTGTGTGTAGCCCAGACAGCAACACAAACAGTAATTAAAAGCTTGTTTATGTTTGTTCCGTGCTAATTTCCGTTGAGAATTTACGGCGGCAGCAAATCTGACACCTAGAGAACAAACCACGTGTGAGGCAAAAGCGTCGGTGATGAACCAGGAAAAGGCAGCTGAGCTATTTTTTTTCCTGATTGTTCTACAGCAGGAGGGAGTTGGGGGGTGGGGGGGGGGGGCTGTAGGATATTAAAGTTGATCACGCATAAGACGAGGAAAGATAGTTGTGCTGATTTTTAATGAAGCCAATTGTGATCAAGCAGGGACCCTGGCACTTGTTTACACACATACACACACACACACACACATTGAAATGCATAAGCACACATGTACTCACTCTGATCCTCACACATTGAAATCCCCCACATCGAAAATATCATGAACTCTGACAGTTCAACCTCAAATCTCAAACTGAAGCTGTCACCAATTGCAAGAATCTCTACATTCAGTACACTCAAATGACAGAATAATCAATGAATGTGTTGTTACATCTTTTAAAGGAGAGAGGATATAGAAAGCCTTTTTTACATGATGTGTCAAGATAGTATGCTTTACAATGACCCAGCTGACCTAAGTTGCCCTCAACCCCCACTATGATGCTCGCAATAGCGTCCACACACCTAACACAACGAAATTATTAAGTCCGTAACCCCCTCCCCTTGCACTCATTGTTATGTTATTGTCGTTAGTGATATCCTTAGGTGGTAACACTCCATAACAGACATGTGGACTCGAGTCACATGACTTGGACTCGAGTCAGACTCGAGTCATGATTTTAATGACTTCAGACTTGACTTGATAAAATTCGGCATGACTTGCGACTCGACTTGGACTTGAATACTATTCACTTGAGACTTGACTCGGACTTTGCCTCTTTGACTTGTGATGACTTGACATGTCTCGAATCAAAAACTAAATTTCCTGATCGTGGACCAGTCACCCCACAGACGAAAAAAAAAAAGAAAAAAAAATAGCGGAGACAAGCGGCCAGAGCACAGTACAGTACTGCCGCTACCCCCACACGCGTTACGCACTGTGTGTAGGGCACCAAGAGACAGAGGAAGGACCAACATTTAGCCAATCACTAGTAGCTTTACTGCAAACTGATTTGCACTCTTGTTAGAGAACGTTTAATGTCAAAAAGCACCAACAGCATGTTACATAAAGTTGATACTTTTCGAGTCCTTTCCATTAAGATCCAACTTGAACTTATGCTAGCCTACTGCATTTAATTGAGAACGCATCCAAGCACGCAGGAGAGGGAGAGAAAATGAGTAGGTTCCAGCTGGCTTGTCATTGTTGATGATGATTGATATCTTCTTTTAAATATAAGAAACATATAAAAGGAAATCGTGAAGGCAACAAATACGAGATTAGAGGAGATTGTGAATTATCCGGTTCTCACTAGCCTACTGTACTGTTATAAACTATGAGATCCAGGTCACTATGACATAGCTGCACTCACTGTGATTTGGAAAGTGGACAAGAATATTATGAAGAGTTGTCTTTGCCTTGTGTAATGGAACTGGTCTTAATAGTCTTGAAGTATTCAATAATTTATTTACATGAAGCACATGATATGCCGATTGAAATACATTTCACTCAGCTACTGTAGCTAGGTGGCTACTGGCTACCAGGCTCATAATTCACTTTTAATTGCAAACAGAAAATGTCAAGCAAGCATCATGTCATACATGCTTCTCTTTCTAAGGGAATGAAAGCTGTTTGTGCCAACTTAATATCATGCTTATCGTTGTTAATATTGTGCTATACATGTGGCACAAACAATGTTTGAGTTTGTGGACTAGCCATAGGCTATATTTGAACGGAGCTGGTAAAAAAATGATCTTTATGAGAACGTGTGACACAATGGGCTTAAAGTGACAGTGCACCATTTACAAATGAGATAAACAGCATCAAATGTGTAGTATTTCTTAAGAAATGAATACTTTAAAACAAAATTACTGTCATTATTATCTTTTAAATAATATAAAAGTGTTGACCTTGGCTTCCCTTATGAGTCGCCACTGCCAGACAGCCTAATAAATTGTTTGCAGGCAAATCTGTGGCCTAGCGCAGTGAACTGCCATCAGTCAAATTATTACTCATCCTTACAGTGGGCTCTGCAATTTGGAAAAACAATATATATATTTGCAGCTGTGCTGAGTGTTATGTAGCTATCCGTTTACAGATTACACAGGTATGCGCATGCATATGTCGTAAAAGATTACAAGACAGAAACATTGAACATATTTTAATCTGTATTTATAAACAAAAAATACTGTGGATTAGATGGAAGTGCTAAAATTATGATCGATAGTCTAATAATGGCATTATTAAGTGAAGAGTACCTGATGACTTGTTCAGGACTTGAAAAAGATTGGGACTTGGACTTGGACTCGACTTGGCTTTGATGTGACTTGGACTTGGACTCGACTTGCCCTTCTCTGTATTTACTTGGGACTTGACTTGGACTTGACTGCTAAGACTTGGGACTTACTTGTGACTTGCCAAACAGTGACTTGGTCCCACCTCTGCTCCATAATAAGGTGTAAAGGCGACTGTGCTTGCCTAGTTAAAACATCTCACTGGTGCTCTTTCCTATCATTCAAATCCCAGCCATGCAAAAAAATTGTGTGCATGTTTGAGGGTTGCTGAAGAGTGCTATGGAGATTGCATTATTTGCAGATAAAAATAAAATTTAGACAAGATATCCTTTATAGTGCAACAAAAAGAAACATTCTCCAGTGCATCATTACTGCATATGATGCTGAAAGGGAAGTGGACCTAGGACAAATCCTCAGCTATGAACTGATTAATGTCCCTGTACTGTAGCTATTGCAGATAGCGATGGTTATTTGTGAAGTGGAAATAAGTCATCCTCACTCAAGTGCTGTCTAGCAATGTGGAATGTCCAGTAGTGATCACTACAAAAACTGCTCATTCAACACTGGTAATAGATGCTCAAGATCTAGTTATGTCTTTAGGGCACCCATCTGCAAGGGCGTAGGTTTGGTCTGAGCTTTAGTGGGGACACTAACCCCCCCCCCCCAACAAAAAAAAAAAAACTCCAACTCTTTCACCAGTCACTATAGATATATAAAATGATTAAAATGTGCTAATATCCAACTACTATCCATGATTAAAATGTGCTACTGTCCAACTTGATCGAACTACACTGTGTAGCCTACATAATCTGATTTTAATATGTAGGCTACAGATATGTAGGCTATATTTAACATTTATTTTCTATTTGGTCTGTTATGAAATCATGCCCATTTAAGCACAGCTCAGTTTTAAGAACCTTAAATACATGCATGCTTAGCATTTTGTGAAAATAAATCATTAAGGCTACATTGACAAACTCTTAACCGTGAGCTGCCTGTATATTCTCTGATTCTAATATTTACAGATATCTAGGCGATGTAAGCACAGCTCAGTTTTAAGAAATGCAGCCGAAAGACCATGTTGAATTTTGCTATAATTTATTTCAAAACCGGATTACTCTGGAACAGCTAACTATACACGGAAACACGGGAACTATACACACCTTTGTGTTCGGTAAGGTCTGCTGTTTATTCTGATATATGGTTTGTCATGTGTTGCGTGAAGAGTGTATAGATATTCCACCGAGACGAATGGATGTGGAGATGGGCGCAGAGAATAATTATTAAATCTCTTGAAGTTATTTTTCTCGCGAACTGTTTATCACAGCAAACAGTGGCTAGCTAAAAAAACGTTTAAAAGCTGAGAAAAGGCTCTTTCATGTGACACATGTGTGAGGAGTAGCCTTTCTCGAGGAGTTCAACAGAGAAGAATGGGTGAATTTGGACGCACTTCATGCTTGTAGTGAAGTAAAGCTGAAGCACTGCATGCTGCACAGGAGACTGCGGCTCACTGGTAGTTATTATAGGTAACTTCAAATCAGAACCCTTACCCTTACCCTTATAGGCACATTACAAGAAATGCGCTGCGCTGTGAGCGCTTTTTCCCCTATTTCAACCTGAATATTGGTGGGGACATTTCAGTCGTAATTTGACATTCGTGTGGACACGTCCTTCGGTCCCCACGCAAATCTACACCCCTGCCCATCTGACTGCAGCACATTAAAGAAGTATGCAGGAAAGTTTGTAAGAAACTTTTGTATTGTTATTTGGTATTTGTTATGTGGTAGCAAATGATGTTGACTATCAAAGAAATAGACCTAATGTAGGAATGCACACAGATATTGCAACAGATACGCTCAGGCCAATCCAAACTGTTCTCATTTGTTGTTCCTCGTTGGTGGAACACACTGCCAGTTCCTACAAGGGCAGGGTCATCCCTCTCCATTTTCAAAAAACTCCTGAAGACCCAGCTCTTTAGAGAACATCTCCTCTCATAGCACCACTTACAACAATTCTTGCCGATCCTAGCACTTACCAGCCATCTTGAACTGACACTCAACTGTTTAAAAACAGCACTCACTGATGCACTTATTCTTACTGTACTCTACCGTTTTTAAATTGGCCTACAATTGTTGAGAGAATTGCTTTAAAACTTAACTGTTACCATGTTGTTAATCGCTTTGGTTAAAAATGTGTCAGCCAAATGTAATGTAATGTAATGTAATAATGGTGTAGGCATATCTGATTAAGACCCAAAGAGTGGTTGAAACGTACTTATTAAATTACACTGGAGCAAAGAAGACACTTCACTTTTTTCCCTTTAGTGATTACTTTTTTCCCTTTTAGTGATTACTTTCGAAATCAACCCAATTTAGGGAAAAATAAGCAAAAATAATCGTACTTATTGCAGCTTAGAACTCAGAATTGAGCTTGGTAAACAAAATATTCAGAATTAGCACCCTCAAATTAGGTAAGAAGGGTGGTTTACCAACTTTTCCTCAAATTTGCCGTCAGAAGTTCTCTTCTGTGAATCTGCTCTCCCTCTAAAAGGCGCATCATCATAAAGATAGGTTACATTTAATCTGCATCACGCCCCATTTTAGCGGAAAACAACTTAACATACATACATCATTGCTTCTAATGGGGAAGCCTAATCACACCTTGACGTTACATCTAGTTATTCATTTACAGGCCATTCAATAACTAACACAGCAGTTATAAAGAATTATGTGTATGTAACTTACTAATGTCGAAGCGATGTAGGCTACATTACAACCAATTCAGCACGTACTAGCTACACTTACCATATCCCATGTAAAACGCTAACTGTGGAACTTCAGTAGGCCTAGGCTATAACAGGCATAGCCAATTATCTCACCTAGGTGTAGGAAAAAGGCTATGTTCATATTACAAATGATAGAATGAATGTGTGACTTAAGTTTAGTTGATGTTATGACATGTAAAGTTAAGCTTGCCGAACTTACTAGTTGTTGCAACAGCTTGTGAAAAAACTACAAAGTTTGTTACATCACAAAGTACGGAAGTGTATTGCTGCCACACTAAAATCAATAAAAAGACTCAGTATTATGTAATTACGTGAAAAGTTTCTTGTTATAACAATATCTTTTTCATGTTTTTACAAGATATATATATATATATCACGTTATTACATAAAATGATCACGCTATTTCATGATACTGATATTTTCACGTTATAACTTTATTATAAGGGGCCCCACACTGATAGCTATATACTACTAATATATTAATTAAGTTTAAACTTTATTGTAAGGGTCCTATGGGGAGTGGTTCATATTGCGATAGGCAGAAGCATAGTTGAATAACAATTAGTTACATAATAATACCAGCAAGCCAGATGGAAACAGAAAGCGGCCAAGCAAGAAAGGCAGATGGAGGCACTAAGGAATCAGTCGCATGCAGCAGGACATCGGAAGGTGATGGATCCCGGAAGTATACCCAAAGTGGAGACGTAAGAGGGCCAGTTCGCTTGGAGGATGAACAGGAGGTGTTTGATGAATCCTGTGCCACATGCCCCTCGGCCAGGGCAACCACAATTGCTGGAGCCCAGACTGGAAGAATGAACTGACACTGATGATGTTGAACACTTGTGGTGTCTAATTCTGATTAACTGATTCAAAGATGTGTTAGCTTTAATTCATTCAAGAGCATTGGTTCACGAAGCAAGCTGATTCTGACATTTTGTACATGTGTCATATACCCTTCCTTCTCATGTCGTCACTTGTTTTTGTGAACCCAGAATAGAAAACATCTCCTGTGTCTTCTTTGCCAAATTAGGTGATACATATGTACCTAAGTCTTCATTCTTTTTTGCTTCTACTGACCTCTGACCCCACTGACCAAATGCTTTGGATGACCAGTTATTTTATGCTAGTGGAGGAATACTTTTGGAGCCAAGCCTATTTATGTTTAGCTAAAATTACTCCTGCTGTTTCACCCCACTAACCTTAGAATGTTTTCACAAACTTAAGAAGAACTTTTCATAAAAACACAACACACTATCTGATAACCTTTGAGCATGTTGCAACAGCTTGCCGGTGGCCAAAAGCAGACCTGACGCTTTACCTTGTACCTCTCCTAACTGGGAAAGCCAAGAGCGCCTATGTCCATATGGATGGTGAGAGACAGAGGTTCTGATCCCTTTAGGGTGAGAGCTAGAGGAGAGTCTTAAAGAACTGTATGTGAGATTGAAGGAGCTCTATGTGAAGTGGATTCAACCCTAAACTAAATATATGATTCAATTTCATGTTCAAATTTGTCTTATCAATCAAAAAAGCAATTCATGCATTCGACCATTGGTTTGGGTATTTTATTGTAAAAACAAAGTACCGGTTCAGGCACCGTTTTGGCACTGGCAACATTTTAAAAGTATTGATTTAACACAGGTATCGGATTAAAACCCAAACGATACCCAACCCTACCACTGACACACCAAAATATGTAATATACAACAGTGAGAGAGACGGAAAATAGCTGGTTGGCCATTTACACATATCTCAAAAGGTTAATATGGGCCAATGAGTGTTGGAATGGATAAGGCGAAGGAATAAAATGTATATGAAGTATATCAAAGCCAACTCCTGCAAAGAACCCCTGCCTTCAGCTGAACTCTTCTACAATAGGCCTAATGGATCATTCATAAGCTCTCTCTACTCACTCCTGTGCTACAGGGAAGCTGTGAGGAAACTCCAGGCTGTGGTTTTATTACCTTTTCTCCTCCCCGTAACCTGCAGCTCAGACGAGAGCTGGCTCAGTGGGGTTGGGGCCGGTTGGTGACCCCAAGCGATGACCCTCTCCGACTCGACTCGGCGCCCCGTGCCAAAGCCACTGCGGCGGATCCGCTACCCGCCAGTGCCAAGTGCTGTGCAGGGGCGAGAGCTCATTAGGCAGGGTTTCTATTTGGCTCAGCCAAGCGGCGGTCACGTAATGGTTTCAGGAATGAGAGGGTATCATTGCCATTCCATCAGTTGATATTTGGAGATATTGGTACAGGATAGGGCAGACCCTCACCCCCATAAGGCCCCTCAAAAGCCCCCCCCCCCCCCCCCCCCCCCCCCCCACACACACACACACACTTCCAGTCCCACCCCCCTGCCACTCTCTCTCTCTCTGCCTCCCCACCCACACTCAGCACAGGCTCTTAAAGGAGGTCACTTATGTGAAGTGCTAGAGAGAGAGAGACAGAGAGAGAGAGAGAGAGAGAGAGAGAGAGAATGAAACAGAGAAAGAGAAGAAGAGAGGTGTAGGGAAGGCCCCTTCTGTACTGTACGTTTCTATCGGAGGACAGCTCTTAGGGGTAATTACCGCTTGTGAGGAGATTTCATTGGGTTTTTGCACCTTTTTTTATTGGTTTCCGCATACGGCGCAAATGGAGTCGGGATAATTAAAAGTCTCTCCGGTGATCCATGGTGAAAGGCGACCTGTGCTGAAAGTGCTCTTCTCTTCTCTTTCTCTCTCTCCCCTTCTCCTTCCTTTTGTAAGGCCAAGCCCCAAACGGGAAATGTCAACATGATGGATTTAAGTCAAGGTCAACTCTGAAAGCTTGGCTTAAAAGCTGGTTGGTGTTATGGATTAAAAGCGGATGGAGGGACAAGAAACTCCAGTGGGCTAGCATGTGTGTGTGTGGGCGTGTTCTTACTCCGCAAGAAAACCTTGTAGTCCGAGAGCAAAAAAAAAATCATACATACAGTCATACATCACACAAACCGCATGATAAATCTTGCCAACATGCTGTTATAAATGTAAGTGCCTGGCAGGCATGAAAGAAACTACTATGTTTGATCAAATGAGCCTGATTCTACACCACAGCACTGTGCATGATGTCTAAGGGGTTGTGTAACATTAAAATCTGTTTCCTTCCCACCACTGTGGCTAAGATGATCCAGTACATTTTATAGGAATCCTATAATTCTGCTTTTTTTTATTGAACATGTTCAAGTCCACTTGGTTGCCATTCTATTGTGGCATTCCAAGAAATGGTCAACCCACTATGCTGTTGTTACTACAGTGAGTTGTTTTGGCAGGGGTTAGGCGTTTGGAATCGGAACAGTCCAGCATGTCCACCCCCTCGCTTCAGCATATCCCCTAAGGGCCCGCCTCCAAAGCACACGCACACACTCTGGCTTGCCAAAGACATCATGATTGACAGGAAGGTTCTTGTCCTAATTGGGCAAATGCCTCCTTGGCCGGATTGTTAGATAGTTAGTGTACCAACATATGTTCTTTTTTTCTTAGTCAGACCTGATCATTGCCACCGAGCCTTAATTATATTTCTACCTCCTGGAATGGGAGATTTATTATTAAGAGAAGTACAGAAGTCATACATTAAGTATTTTTGTTTACTTACTTTTAAAAATTAAAGAGAAATAAGAAGTAGAAGAATAAATAGATGATGAAGAAGATAAAAATGACTACTAGATGTACTGCAAAGGGGTACAAAATATCAGTCCTGCACATTCTCTCCGCAAAAATAAATCACACTTGTCAATTTGTCTCCATCTCCTACTCAATCCCCTACTCTTGCAACTTTTGTGTATGTAAATGGATGTGTGCATGTGTGTGCTTGCTTTTGTGATATGTGTGCTTCTCTGTGTGTGTTTTCGCATGTGAGTGTGTGTGTGTGTGTGTGTGTGTGTGTGTATGTGTGCATGCATGTGTCTGCTTGCCTGCATATGTGTGTGTGTTTTACATTATGTGTCTGTGTGTGGTCTGTGTGTGTATGTTTGCTTGGTGAGTGTGTGTGTGGGGTGTGTTTGCGTGTGTTCATGAGTGTGTGTGTGTGTGTGTGTGTGTGTGTGTGCATGCGTAGTGTACAGTCACTAAATGTAAACATAAATTAATTTATTGTATGGCACCATGAATGGAATACCATGAAACTTGGCATGCATTCAGAGAGTGCCATAATGATCCTACACTTCAAATTCCGTGCAGTTTTGAACTTGTCAGCCAGAGATACCTTAGCGATTACAAGACCTCATTTTCACATTTTCATTTGTAACTAGGCGGCACTATACATCAAATGAGTGGTTATGGGGTGGGTTGACATGGCCCCTTAAGACCAAAAACGCACGTTCAGTGTCCTGGGAATCGTTGACACAAAATTACTGAAGAGAAAATAAATAAAATAAAATCCGGAAGAAACAAACTCAGACTAAACTTTATATGACGCCGCCTCTTTGCGGTCATAATAAGATTATTGGGAAAATGGAGTGATGAACCATTGTGAAGAGAGTTTACAGCAAGAAAGACAAAAAGCATTATACATTTTACCATGGTACATATCTTTCTCAGATGTCTACAAGTAACACTGTCTCTGACTCCCAACCCCCAAACACTCAATTTTCCATAGTGAGTGATCACAGACACACACAAACACAGATACACACACACACACACACACACACACACACACACACACACAGCTCCATGTCAATCACTTTGTTGCCTAGCGGCCCGGCCTGCCAGTGCTCCCTATGGTGGCTGGATTGGCTGTAATGTCTCTGTCAGTAGCAATAAGGGGAGCGAACTGTAGAGGAGCCTCTCACCGGATCACACGACTGTCTCCTCGCAGGGGCCCGAGTCTGCCACCACCTGTCTCTCTTACTCACCTACTCTCTCCTTC
>NC_055978.1:20384293-20389293 GCF_018492685.1 Alosa sapidissima | reverse complement strand
AGTGGGAGGTGATCTACAGGAGCTCCAGTGGACTACAAGCTATTAAATGCAAGGGTGACAATATTTGTGGCACCTGTCTATTTGTTTGTAAATATGTATGGCTTTATGAGGTATTTTGGTTCCTCAGAATAAATGTTTCTTTCCTTCAAGGTTGGATTTGTTTTCATTGTGACACCAAGATAAATTGCCTAAAGATGATTCTTTAATACCTCTTTTTATTCAGCTTCAGGGTGCCAATAAATGTGGAGGACACTGTGGGTGTGTGTGTGTATTTGTTCTTTGTAGTGGTGTAGTGGATGGTGTAGCCATACGCAGGCAGTGGCTGAGCTCCAGGCCAGCTGTTTAAAGACATACACTTTTGAAACACACACACAAACACATACACACATGCGCACGCACACACACACATACATACACACATGCACACACACGCACGCACACACACACACACACACAGAGGCTCTGCTGTAGGCCCAGCCACTCTAATGAAAAGAGTCAGCTGGAAGATGTAAGTGCAGCAGCGCTAATTGACCTGACATGCTGCGCGGTGTAGCCGCAGTGGAGAAGTGGGGGGTGAGGGGGGTGCGGTGCGGTGCGGTGCGGTGCGCTGCAAAGAGCACAAGTCCACGGGTTCCTGTGTACATTATGATTGGAGAGCTGGGGGAAGGGTAGCGGGTCTGGTGTAGGGGGTGTGTGTGTGTGTGTATGTGTGTGTATGGTTGGTGTGGGGTGGGGTGATTGAGGGGGTTAAATCTGACAAGAAGGGAAAGGTTGTTGGTATAGGGCATGTGTGTGTGTGTGTGTGTGTGTGTGTGTGTGTGTGTGTAATCCCAGGATGGACCACTTAGTGTGTTCTCTGTGGAGCTCTGTATCTCTGTTCAGATTTCTTTATGAGGGTTGCACGTGATTCAGGCTCCTAATTTAATAAAGCAGGTCAGCAGCATTGCAGGAGGGTACGACCTTGCCATGACCTTTAGTTGGCTAATATCCAGCAGGCAGCCAATCAGAGAGGCAAGCTAGTCTTACCATACCTGTCAACACTCCTGTTTTTCCCGGGTTTCTCCCGTATTTCAAGGTCATCTCCCAGCACCCTCCCGTTTTGTTATTTCTCCCGGAAAAACTCCCGTAATTTGCATGGCCATCAAACTTCATTTTAAAATCATTGATCCATTCAGGTTGCCAGATTGTGTATGAAATACACCCTACACATACACGATCACTTAGTTTCAATTTCAACCATTTTGTCATAGGCTAAAACCTGGCAACCCGAAACCCAAATAAGGAAGTGGGTGCTGACTGCGCAGCCTGAGTCTCGTCGTAAGCAAGCGGGCTAGTTAAATGGCCTACTCCAGAACTAGCTGTTGTGAAATTGTTGGGAATTTAATTGATTAACACATCACATAAACTGTTATTGAGTGTTGTTGATACACTGAACTTGTGCCCTCGGAACCAAATCTGACAGCAAGCAGCTTTGGAGTTTTGGAAGTAGACTGCAGGCAGGCAGCTGGCGGATACATAACTGGCATGCGTAAGGTAATGGTAAGGTAAAAGCAACGACCGAAATGCAGTGTTGAAACACGTGTTATTAAAGATCCGGTACAAACACTGCCCCGCCCCCCCCCGAAAAAAAATCTCCCGTTTTTGGAAAGCTAAATGTTGACAGGTATGAGTCTTACTGTCTGCGGATCCACAATCTTAAGAGAGCATTTATCATTAGTCAGTCAACTGATAAATTCATCCACACCCCTCGCCCCTCTTTTATCCATTAATCCACATATCTATCTATTCGTTTATCCATCAATCCATCCATTTATCTCTCCATTCATCCATTCATCTATCTTCATTTTTCCTATCTGCCTATTCATGCCTGTATCAGCCAATATATTCAGATGCTTGTGAATGTGTGGGATGGATGCTAACGCCCCTCCCCCAACATATTCTTCTTTTGCTGCTTGCCAATCTTCTATTGTCCATTTCATGTCAATGCAACACATTGCGATACTCTCACATTTTCGCGAGCCATTTTCATTCCTGTGATAGTTATCAGGCCGTTTTTATTTTATTTAATTTTTTTTTTATCTAAAAGAAAAACCCACCCTCTTATCCTCCGAAGCTAAATTACCTTCCCCTTGGCATCCATCGGGAGTGGTTGCAGATGCTTTTACAGCAGAAAAAAAGGCAGCATTATCTGGTTAAAAGCTTCCTGACAGTGGAAGCGGACCACCTTGTCTCCTTGGATAACGTCATCCTGGCCATCATTGAGGGAGGCTTCCTCGGTGGCACTGCGTGGTTAAGAATATATATCCCCGACATGGCAACCTGTCATGTTGGCCTAGAGACAAACATCAGAATGGGCCATAAATAAGTGAAACGCTGCCAAAGACACTGCACGCGCACACACACACACACTCGCACACTCATACACAGAGAGAGAGAGAGAGAGAGAGAGAGAGAGAGACACACACACACACAAACACACACATAGAGAGAGGCAAAAGGTAAAAACACACATACCGACTTTCTCCCTCACCTTCACACACAGACACAGAGGCATGACACACACTCTGTCACACACATCAAATAAAGGGAAAAACTGCCGTTTCACCTATTTATACAAAAGTGAACATGCACACATAGCCATACTCTCACATGGTTAGACGTTTTACACTTGTACATACAAATAGCCATGTGCGTATACAGTAGCACAGACAGTGACTGAGCTCCAGGCCAGCTGCTTAAAGACAGTGGCAGTGCATACACACAATACACACAATACACATACAGAGGCATGGCCCTCACATGGTGAGGCCTTTTACACATGTACATACCAAACCATGTGCACAAAATGGCATTATACAATGGCATACAGATGGAAAAACACACGGTCAGTTTCCAGTGTACACTCTCACACACAACAGCAGCAACTCCATCTTCCATCATACAGCAGCTGGAGAGAACACACACACACACACACACACACACACACACACACACACACACACACACACACTTATGCCCTACCCTGTCACAACTCCATTCACCCAGGCTGGTGCTGTAGTAATTTTGTTTACTAGTGCGGTGGCACGGGCGTGTTTCTCATTTTGATAGGGGCAAGCGGCCCCAAATCACAAACACAAGCGGCCCCATCCAGCTCTCCGAGGAGGGACATAAATCATGCAGTGACCTTTTCATGTCGCCGCTGGAACAGGCACAAGCATGGGACGGGATACAGGAGCAGGCATAGGCACGGGCGGCCACGCAGATTTGTTCCAGGAAAACACACACACACACACTCACACACAAACACACACACACACTCACACACACACACACACACACTCACACACACACACACACACACACACACACACACTTCATGGACACACTCATGGAAGCTCATCCAGGAAACAACCAGCCATGGGATATCTGCTCTCCTTTCCTTCACACATAGACACAAACATGAACAAGCACACAGATACAGATACACACACAGGCACTCACATGCACTTTCCAGTACACACTCACTCATACACATACAAGACAAAGAGGCAAAGATGAACATTTAAACATAAGCACACACACACACACACACTGACACACTCTCTTTCTCTCACACACATACACACACACACACTCACACTGTCTCACACACACACACACACACACACACACAGTGTTGGGAAGGATACTTTCAAAACGTATTCCGTTACAGAATACAGAATACATGCCCGACAATGTAATTTGTAACATATTCCGTTACGTTACTCAGTCTGAGTAACATATTTTGAATCTTGGATTACTTCCGCATTGAATTGCATTTTATAAGTGTAGGAATGCGGCTATCAAATCCTGCTTACTAAACAAGCCTATTCTGGTGTGTTCTTCAGTCAACTAAGCTACCTGATACAACTATAAAATAGCAAGGTGACCAGTAAAACTACAGCAGGCGACTAAGATCATTTTTAAAAAAAGTAGGCTACTTTAAGGGCGTAGCCAGAAATTATAATTAAGGTGTGCCTGTGAGATTTTAGGTGGCATCAACAAGTGAGCGGCACATATGACAAGCGGGACGCAAATAACCTGGAAATGTAAACACTATACTGTATATCAGTGCTCTCAGAATTAACGTGATCGCGTAATGACAATCAAAAACCGCATGTTAAAATATGCTACTTGCAAGAATAATTCTTCAGAGGCTGCACCATAATTCATTTTAAAAATATAATTCTAATTAGAAAAAAAAATAAGCCATAAAGCTATTTTACGTTAGAATAAAAAACTCTGAATGTAAAATGTAGTGCCTATTTTAGAGATGGGTTTTATTGTAGGTCTAAATCAACACGTGAACTAGGCTTTGTTCATTGATTAGCAAACTGTGCAACCGATTGGCCGAAGTAAGCTATTTATACTTGGGAAAATATCCTTTGAACAGACATCAGGAACCACGATCAGTGAGGAACAGGAGTTACCTTACTTTACTTAGGCTACTTTACTCCTAATTTGCTGTGCAAACAGTCATTTCAGGGTCTCCTATGGCGCATCCATAATGCACGCTGGCTGCTTTTTAACGGGTGCAATGTGAGGCTAGTGCAAGACGGCAGGGCTTGGATTTAAACATGGAAACAATTTCATCATAGATTGCTTCTGGGAAATGCATGGAGTTGCCTTCATTTATTTAGAGAGTGAATAAACGTATGAAACAGAGAAGTATCATCATGTAAACCATTGGTTTCAACAAAGTAACTGTATTCTAAATACTAACTATTTAAATTGACCTTTCGCAAAACCCCGCCCATCGAACGCAGATGAGCCAATGGCAGTCCAGTAGCTCCGTGCAGGCAGACATGGCCCGTCAACTTCACCTTACGGCTCCATAGAAATATATTGGGAGCCTTGATATTTGTCCGGTTTTATGGGATTTTATAGTGATATGAGTTGAAAAGGACAGTCAGACATATGTGGGATTAACACAACACCGATACACAGAAAAATGCCTTTCA
>NC_055978.1:20376793-20379293 GCF_018492685.1 Alosa sapidissima | reverse complement strand
ATGTGAAAATCGATGTGCCGCCTTCTACTCAAACCGAACGGGGAAAAAAAAAACCTTTTTGACTGGAAAAGGGTTTCAGGGGGGGTTTGAGTGTGTCAAAGGAAAACAAATGAAATGAAATGAAAAAAAAAAAATCAAGTGTTTCATGCAGTGGGTTAATCTTTAATGATGTTGAGAGCTAAGAGCTGCTTGTGACGGCTCCAATCCTTTCTCGGGGAATGCAAACTCAAGAGCCAACTGCATCTCGTGACATACCCAAGCTACGAATAGTTCTTTTAATCCATCAATCTGGAACACACTCTCAACACATGCACAGATGCACACTCACTCACTCTCGCATACACACTTACACGCTCAAAAACGCAGCCCTGTCTAATCTTGACAAATTGAAACGCCCACGCATACACACACACACAAACAAGAGTCAGTGATACAGGGAGATCAAACGAGATACACATGAGCACACAAACACACATGCTCAAAGGATAGTATTACTGTAGTTATAAACATCACACAAGCCATGGGTATAGACACACACTCACACACACACACAAGCCATGGGTATAGACACACACAAACACGTTCAAACTATAATACAGAACACACACAGGTATACTGTCACGTTGAGACACAGACACATGTGCAAGCACACACACACACACACACACACACACACACACACACACACACACACACACACACACACACACACACACACACACACAGTTTTTCATTTCAGGGAGCTTTTCTTAACCTTGCAGCCTAGACCTGGCAGACTCTGAAGATCTCCAAGCTGAGAGATGTCATGTCTCTGCCCTCCTACTCTTTTATAAGCCCATAATTGGGCCGCACAGAGGTTCACTTCCAGCCTGGCTGACACTGCACACACAAACACACAGACACACACACACACACACACACACACACACACAAACACAAACACAAACACACACACACACACACACACACACTCTCTCACACACACACACACACACACACACACACACAAACACAAACACAAACACACACACACACACACACACACACACACACACACACTCACACTCACACACACACACACACACACACACACACACACACACACAGAGGCCACGGTCATTCTCTCGACCCCTGGTGAGAGGAGTTGCACAGAACACACTCAATAGCCCCAGTATTACTGCAGTAGTAACACACTGGTGTGAGGTCAGAAAAGAGGAGGGTGTGGGATGAAGCGGAGGAGAAGAATGACTACAGATCATCTCAGCGAATCAATTTTCACAGAAAGAGAAAGAAATGGAGGGAGAGAGAGGGAAGGGGGGAGTGGGGGGTAGAAATGACTTTGGTCCATTTCAGGGAATCAGTTTTCACCAAAAAAAAGAAAAGAGGGTAAAAGGGAAAGAGAGAACGATAAATGATGTGGTGGAACACAAAAACAGAGAGAGAAAGTGGTAGAGAGGGAGGAAAGATACAGTTGATTGTCCAGATAGGTGGTCTCTTCTACCGACACAGGTGAAATGCAGTTTCACTCAGTCCCGCAAAAGATATAGAGGATTGTCATCAAGAGGGTTGAGTTCTATGGAAGTGCAATCACACATCAGTTCACGGAGAGATGGAGCAGAGCTTACAAACAAACAAAGACTTATTCAAACAGACACACACACACACACACACACACACTCACATCGACTCGACAGTAAACCAGCTTTTTATTTGGGAACGGGGGGTGATGGTGGTGGTGGTGTGTGTGTGTGTGTGTGTGTGTGTGTGTGTGTGTGTGTGTGTGTGTGTGCGTGTGTGTGTGTGTGCGTGTAGGATGGGAGAAGAATGGAGAAGAGCCTTAATGTTTTTGATGCAGGACCCACCAAACAGTCAAACTGTGTGAAGTACTCCACTTTTGTTTTGCTGACACTCAATTTCAGCAGCTTTTAAAGTGGCTGCAATGGCCAAAAGAGACGGTGTGTATGTGTGTGTGTGTGCGTGTGTGAGAGAGAGAGAGAGAGAGAGAGAGAGAGGTGAGAGCAAAATGCTTTTTTGACAATTTGGTCGGCTACTTTATGTGTGTGTGTGTGTGTGTGTGTGTGTGTGTGTGTGTGTGTGTGTGTGTAGGAGTCTGCCTAATGGACCAGCTGTCAGCTGACTGGCTAGAGACCAGGGTAAAGGTGGGGACTGTGTGTGGATGAGGAGAGCATTCAAGTGTATGGTTCTCCATTTGGCAGGTGCTCCTTGCATGTTATGATTGCTTGCTTACTTGCTTGCTTGTGTGTGTGTGTGTGTGTGTGTGTGTGTGTGTGTGTGTGTGTGTGTGTGTTTGTGTGTGTGTGTGTGTGTGTGTGTGTGTGTGTTATAAACATGTAACAAACATGTAATACACTCAGACATCATTGACACTTGTTTAATTATATAATTATATATATAATAAAGATCGCAGACAAAGCTGACTGTTTAGTGGCCGAGGGTATGGGTGCACCCAGGTCTTTTTGTTGGGGTTTCAGAAAGCCTT
>NC_055978.1:20356793-20371793 GCF_018492685.1 Alosa sapidissima | reverse complement strand
GAAGAGAAGAAGAGAAGAGAAGAAAAGAGAAGAGAAGAGAAGAGAAGAGAAGAGGAGAGGAGAGAAGAGAAGAGAGAAGAAAAAGAGGAGTGGAGCAGAGTGGACAGGACACATCAGGACAGGATAGATGGGTGTGTGAGAGGAGAAGGGATAGCAGAGGAAGAGAGGAGAGAAAAGTATAGAAGAAGAGAAGAGAGGAGAGGAGAGAAAAGTAGAGAGGAGAGTACAACTGTCTGAGTCTGCCTATATCGACCACTGTCTGTCTGCAGTGAAATGATCATCAAGGCAACCACATATGTTATTTTAAGACTGCTCTGCTAATGAGTCTGTGTATTTGTATGTGTGTGTGTGTGTGTGTGTGTGTGTGTGTGTGTTTGTGTGTGTGTATGACAGGAGTTTGAGAGGGCAAGCACTAGAGCATAAGTACCATAAGTCTTATCATCACAGTAAATTACATTGAGCACCAGCGCTCCCCGACAAGCCTACCGACGGGATGGAGTTATTTAAAATGACACGCCGCAGATAAAGAAATCAGCACAAAAGAAGTCATACCTGCGTGCAGTGACACCGTCACTTTCCAAATCGAGTAATATCATTTATTGCTCTCTATGTGTGTGTGTGTGTGTCGACGGCTGTCATCAAAATTACACTTTCTCTCCTAAATTATACTTTTATGAAATGAAGTGTCACCATTAATTAATAAATGAAGTAGTCAACCATGCTGAGAGGAGAAATTAAATTTAAAAGGCTGAAAATGCCAACAAAGAGAGAGAGAAAGAGAGAGATAGAGAGAGAGAGAGAGAGAGAGAGAGGGAGGCAAAGAGAGAGAGAGAGAGAGAGAGAGAGAGGCAAAGAGAGGGAGAGAGAGAGAGAGAGAGAGAGAGAGAGAGAGAGAGAAATGGAGGACTAATGAAAGAAAAGAGATAAAAACATAAAGAGAGTGGCATGGGATGAAGGGCAAGAAAGTGAGTAGGAGAAGAAATGAAAGATGGGCAAAGAAAGAGAGCAAGAAAGAGAGAAGAAGAGAGAGAAAGAGAGAGAAAGAGACCACTCAATGTAACAAGTCAGAAAGTGGCTTTCCTGCTGGTGCAGCATGTCAGATAAGTGCTGCTTTAAATGGAATGACTGAAGGGCCTGAGATAGTCTAACCACGAGTTAGGGAGTGGCGGAGGGGGCGAGGGGGCAAATGTGATAGCCTACAGTACATTATGTTCTATGGGTGTAAAATATAGGCCAAGTAGAGATGAACTCCTTGAACCCAGGGGCTTCACCGTCAGACTGCAGTAATTTCCCCACACACATACTGTATTCATTAATTTTCAGATGTCATATGTGCATGAAATCAGCCTTATCTGGATCGGGGAGATGTGAATGGAAGTCATCAGATAGGCTTGATCTATGCACTGCGTGTCATTCTGTTCGGCATTGTAAAGAGCATGGCAGCAAATAATTAATTGAGATTAATGGTGAAAGTTCATTTTAAGTTCAACTTATTAAACAAAACATACTTACATAATCCAATCATGCCACTTACATTCGAACACTTCTTTATGATAAAATTGAAAATATGAAACGCATATGAACTGTGAAACAGTATGGTAGCAATGTGAAAGAGAAGATGAGTTATTAATCCTATTATTGTCAATAACTGGTAATGGATTCATTGTTGACCTTATTACTCTAAACATGTTTACAAGGCTAAACATGTTTCCAGCCTGTCGCACCTCCACCGGTGCCATTAGGTCAGCTGCAGGGTCATCAGCTGGACACTGCCGTTCACAGACCAGTGTGACCAAGACCAAGACCAGTACATCTCCAGGCAGGGGGGGGGCGGTGGCATGTTGGGGACCTCTCCCCGCCACCCCCTGCCGCTGCCTTCACTGGGGTGTTGCTCCCCACCCCATGTCTTTCCTCCTCAACCAAAGCCAGTAACTCCCTTTCTCCGCTTCCTCTCCCAGCGCCTTTGTGGCTCTCCTCAGCCGTAAGCCTGTTACGCCCATTCCGTGTAGCAGCTGGACTGTTGTTTTGCCCACGAAGCCCCGACAGCCAACCTCCACAGGGTGAACAGTTGCTTTCCAGCCAGCATCTTGGCACTCCGCTGCCAGCTCGGAATACTTCAGCTGCTTCCTTTCGTGGGTTGCTGTCATATTCTCCTCCCAGGGGATGGTTAGTTCAATGAGGAGGACCCGCTTCGCCACTGTGGACCACATGACTATGTCTGGTCAGAGAGTGGTGATCGTGATCTCTCCTGGAAAGACCAGCTGCTTCCTGAGGTCTGCCAACATCTGCCACTCTTTACCAGGTGCAAGCATGCTGCTCTTCTTCTGAGCAGGTGGTTGATGTTTGCTGCCAGGCTTTACAAACCCTGCCAGGCCATGCTCCTCTGTTGCAGGTGAACGGTTTGCTGCCACCCTACAACCCTCCAGGATCTCGGCTAGTTTCATCAGTATCTGGTCGTGGCACCACCTGAAACGCCCCTGGGTCAGTGCCACTCTGCATCCTGACAAAGTGTGTTGGAGGCTTGCCTTACCACTTCCACATAGGTGACAGCCTACCTTATCGCCATACCACAGTGTGAGGTTCCTAGGGCATGGGAGGGTGTCGTAGGTTGCCCTCAACAGGAAGCTGATTCTGGATTGAGGCGTCCTCCAGATGTCTGCCCAGGTGATGCGCCTGTTGATGGTAGCATCCCATCTTGTCCAGGCTCCTTGCGTGCCCTGGCATATTGCCTTCAAGTAGAAGCGCTCCTGCTCCAGTCTGGTGATTTCGTCCACCATCATATTCTTCTGCTGTCTCTTGGTGGCTTTGGACCAGAATTGCTGCGCTGCTCCCCAGCCCAGCCCAGCACGACTGGTCTGGACAGCACCCATCACTTCTCGGTGTTGCAGACTGGAGATGGCACGATCTACCTCTGCCTGCGCCTTCCATTTGCGGCCTGTCCAGATGGGAACGTTCGCACTCCTTATGAGCGCGTCTGCTGAGTTCTTTAGTTCCAGAACAAGGCGAGCCTTCTCCTGCTTGTACCCCAGGGTGATGGATTTAATTGGGAGCTCCAGCATGTTCCGGCCGAATAGACCTGTGTCTGAAAAGTATTGGGGAAAACCCAGCCACTTACGGATGTATCTGTTGGCAAGCCTATCCATTCTGCTGACTTCTGATGAGGCGATTTCGCAGGGCTTCCAGGGCCACAGGATACGTGTGTACTGGATGTGCTGGTAGCACCACACCTTGTGATTCCCGTTGCAGTTGACTCTGCTCAATCTTTGCCTGCCCGGTCAGCGAGTTGATGTTTGGCTAGTTTTCCCATCTGCCTGTCTGACAAGTCTGCCGTGTAGTGCCTCCCCAGGCTTTGCAGAGGTTTCTGGTCCAGCCGTGGAATGGGCTCCCCTCCTGCAACAAAGATGTCCTGGACTTGCGGTATCCCTCTCCTTATCGACAGGCTTCTTGGTTTTTCCACCTTGACCTTCATCCTTGCCCATGTGAGAAGCTCATCAAAGCGCTTAAAGGAGCCTGGTTGTGCAAGGAGCCGTTTGGAGGATGCTTGTCACATCATCCATGTAGCTCCTCAGGGGTGGAAGCCTCACACCTGATGGTAACTTGATACCTCCAACCACCTGCCTTGCCCCAATAAGGATTACCTCAAAGGCCATCACAAACAGGATGGGGGAGATGGCGCATCCCATGTCAATTCCTCGTTCTAGCTGCTGCCACCCTGTTGTGTAGCCCTCTAGGGTGAAACACATGTGCAGGTTGCTGAAGTATCTGGCGATGATGTTCTTTACACAACCTGGGACATGGAAGAACTCCAAGGCGAAGTCGATCAACCTGTGTGGGACTGAGCCATATGCATTGGCTAGATCTAACCATACCACGTGCAAATCTCTCTTCTGGCCCGCTGGATCTGATCCCAAATCAGAGAAGAATGCTCAATGCATCCTGGAAAGCCAGGGATTCCAGCCTTCTGGCAACTTGTGTCGACGTATCCGTTCGCCATGAGAAAGTTGGTCATTCTTTTTGCCAGCACAGAGAAGAAAATCTTTCCCTCCACATTCAACAAGGCAATGCTTCTGAACTGGCTGATAGTCTGGGAGTTCTGCTCCTTAGGAATGAATACACAGACAGCTTGCTGCCACTCTGCTGGGACTTGCTGCTTCCTCCAAGCTGTTTTCATTATAGCTTCCACAGTGCCTTAACTACCTGTGGGCAGTTCTTATATAGCTTGTAGGGTAGCCCATTCGGCCCTGGTGCTGATGCTGACCTTGCCTTCTTGATTACGTCCTCCACATCTCGCAACTTACTGTAAGTGGGGAAATGTCGAACGGTAAGGTTGGGGGTGCTGGCCGTGGTACATACCCGGGAGAACCGAGCTGTGATGTTCGTCTGTAGTCACTGTACTGACTCTTGATGTATTGCTCTAGCTCATCCTTACTGATCTTCAGTTTGCCGCTTTTCTTCTCGTCCAACAACTGTCGGGCATACTTGAAAGGATCTCTGAAGAAGTTGGTTCTCTCTTTCTCTCTTCTCTTCCTCCTCCTTCTGATCCTCTCCACTCTCCTCAGCCCGGTGAGGTTTTGTCTGACCTCATCCCACAGCTCCTTCAAGCCTTCCTTCTCCAGAGGTGCAGCCTTCCTCCATTTCCGATGGAGCTGGCGCCTTGCTTTAATGAGCTGTTCAATCTCTCTCTCTCTCTTCTTTACTTGCCTGGGGCTGTAGACTCTTTCCTACTGACCTCGCCAAACCTTTCTCTGCATACATCGAAGATGATGTCCCCAATGAAGTTCAGTTTGCTCTCGATGCTCCCTCTCAATGACAGCTCCAACAGATGACTCACATCAGCACTATATACTACTATGTATTATCCATCACACTTTGCTATACCATTAAGAGAATACATTATGTTGGCCATACATTATGATGGTATGGGTCAGAGCAGCATATTATTTACCAGTGACATGTATGTGTGTCAGGTCTTTCTCTGGGATCTATATTTTATTAGAGCGTGCAAACACACAACACACACATACACAAACACACACTCCATTGACAATGTCTAGAATATGGTCAGAAAAATCTACCGAGAAGTTTGAATATTTTAGTATGGAAAAAGTATGGAATTTTGAAATGGAAAATGTGTAGGAACCCTGCATATACTCCACATCAGATCTGGACCAGGGCCGTGCCGAAGGCAGCTAGCGCTGGTCGCTCCAGCATGGTGAAACCATCTCTGCAAGGCTAATTTAAAGCCTTGTTATCAGGTCCCTTCATTTCATAGGGACGGCAGTGAAAGTGCTTCACGGGCAGATTTTTTATTTATTTTTTTTTCCTCTCTTTCGGATAATCATCTCAAGATGAGGGAGAGAAAAAAATCACTTTATTCGTCCACATAGAAATGAGCAGCACATTAAAATGGCTCAACCCTAAAGTTGAAATAATGTTAGGCCTACCAGCAAAAAAAAGAAAACTCTCCCTTACTCATTCTCTCTGTTTCATTCTCTCAGTCTCTCTCTCTCTCTATTCTGTCTTTTCTCTTCTCACTTGTAATCTGAGGCAATTGGCTTGTCTTATTAGAGACGCTGGTATGTAACGAGAAGAGAATTGAAAAGAACTAGAAGAGCAGACTGGCTGTAAAAGAGAGTGGTTCTGTAAAACTATGATTCAGCTGCACACAGCACCTCTGCTGTAACAGGCTGCAACCGGATCCTCCTTGTCTGGACAGAAAGATAAAGAATGGTAGTGTGTGTGTGTGTGTGTTTGGTTTGTGTGTGTGTGTGTATGTGTGTGTGAATGAGAGAGAGAGAGAGAGAGTTTATGTGTGTGTGTGTGTGTGTGTGTGTGTGTGTGTGTGTGTGTGCGTTTTCCTAGATATAATGAGCAAAGTTATGTCCATACAAAAAAGCAGATCAATATAGAACACAATGTTTCTTGAAAATATCTTGAAAACATCTCTCTCAATTGGCTACCTTAAATCTCAAGGGTCGCCATGGTTGTCTGACGGTTAAGTCCTAGAAACATAAAAAATACACCCTAAAAAAATATTTTATATGTATATATACAAACTATGTATCATTTTAGAGCTTTGTGAGATAAACAAAAAAGACAAAACAGATGCACATCTCAATCCCAGTCAGACTTATGAAGCACAATATCCTCAGTAGTGTTTCAAACTATAGACTATAGACATTACAACTGGTAGTGCAAAAGTCTCCAAGTAAGTTGTACATCTGAAATATGGCTATAAATAAAGCTTGTAAAATTGAAGGTGAAGATATTTAAGTACCCTATAGCCTATACAAAAACACATTAAAGCAATGTTTTACAAATTCCTGTGCCCACTCAAGGTTTCCAGCATGAAAAGCAGCACGACTGTAACGTTAGGGTAATTAGGGCCATCAATGCAGGCGTAAGTCATGAAAAGCGCCCCACACTCTCCCAGTCAGTGCAGCCATTTGAGGCTTTAAATCTACACAATGCTCCAAGGACTAACAGTGTTTACCTACAGTATACTGTATGGGCAAGCTACCCGCCGAGCTACAGTAAACATTGGTAGCAAGGTGCTGAAAAGAAGTCTAGTGAATAACCCTGCTGGAGGATAATCCTACCGGGAGTCTCATCTCCAGTGGCTAACACCACCTAACCCCACCAACAGCCACCACTCCAGTGGCTAACACCACCCAACGCCACCAACAGCCACCGTTCCAGTGGCTAACACCACCTCCCAGACAACACCCTCTCAACCCCAGCCAACACTCCTGAGGGAAAACAGAGCGGTGATGTTACATTCCAGGTACATTCATCCACTGTTGGATGAACACACACACACACACACACACACACACACACACACACACACACACACACACACACACACACACACAAAGACACATGCATGCACACACATAAATAATATACATGCACACACAAACACACACACACACAAACACACACACACACATACACACACACGTCCACTACACACCTCCACACACATCCATGCCATTGACAGATTTCACATTTCCTCTCCCATCCCTCAGGTAGTTAATCTTCCCCCAGGTAATTAAAGAAGCCGTGCCCTTCTTCATTAATGAAGCCATCCTTCACAACCTCACACACATGCACACACACACACACACACACACACATACAGAGAGAGAGAGAGAGAGAGAGGGAGAGACAGAGAGAGAGAGAGTGACACACACACAATCATAAAGGCAGCCATAAATATACTTACATACACACACACACTGTACATACACACATACTGTACATACACATATACTGTATACACAAACATACATAGCGAATAGTGAAGCAAAGCTACCATTTTTTGGCTTTACTTTGTCTGCACTGTGCTAATGCTCCATTTTGATGGTAATGAAACTCTCACCTGCATATCAGGCCTGATTGATCACTTGGCATTTATTGTGGTCATGTTCAGTAAAAGGCCTTCTCATTCAACATTGCCAATAATGTCGATAAGCCCAAGGGGCTCCATTGTAAAACTTTGACTTTCAAATCTGGTGATGTTACCCCTTAGGCATGTATGCACACACACACACACACACACACACACACACTCAAATATGCTACTGTATGTATGTGCACACACACACACACACACACACACACACACACACACACACACACACACACGCAGGGAGAGTGGAGGAGAGAGGGGGGCCTCATATCTATGCTTTATGCTGCAGCGTCGTTATTGATTCCTGACTCCTGTCCACAGATTTAATTATCTACGGGCATATAAAGCTCACAGCACTGATGACCAATGTGCTGTAAAACATCAGCTAGATCTCACACACTCCCTCTTTCTCTCTCTTTCTCTCTCTCTCTCTCTCTTACTCTCTCTCTATCTTTGTATCTATCTCTCTCTCTCTCTTACACACACTCTCTCTCTCACTCACTCTCACACACGAACACGCACGCGCACACCATACCTGTCAACACTCACGTTTTTCCCGGGTTTCTCCCGTATTTCAAGGTCATCTCCCAGCACCCTCCCGTTTTGTTATTTCTCCTGGAAAACTCCTGTAATTTGCATGGCCATCAAACTTCATTTTAAAATAATTGATCCATTCAGGTTGCCAGATTGTGTATGAAATATACCCTACACATACACGATCACTTAGTTTCAATTTCAACCAATTTATCATAGGCTAAAACCTGGCAACCCAAAACCCAAATAAGGAAGCGGGTGCTGACTGCGCAGCAGAGTCTCGTCGTAAGCAAGCGGGCTAGTTGAATGGCCTACTCCAGAACTAGCTGTTGTGAAATTGTTGGGAATTTAATTGATTAACACATCACATAAACTGTTATTGAGTGTTGTTGATACACTGAACTTGTGCCCTCGGAACTAAATCTGACAGCAAGCAACTTTGGAGTTTTGGAAGTAGGCTGCAGGCAGGCAGCTGGTGGATACATAACTGGCATGCATAAGGTAATGGTAAGGTAAAAGCAACGACCGAAATGCAGTGTTGAAACACGTGTATGAAACGCATTAAATATGCAAACACAGATCCGGTATAAACACTGAACCCCCCCCCCCCTTAGATTCCTAGACTAGAGCCTATATTCCCCCATCACCCAGTCAGTGACCATTGGTCATGTCCACTGACCGCTGTCTCTTTCACAATACCCTACAGGTAAGCAGCTGGCTATACTAAAGAGGCTCTAACAATAATCTGAAAATAACATACTCATTGGCCTCATGTGGTTATCAGCCTCAACTATGTGGATGTGGATGTGGATGTTTCTAAAGGTAAATAACTTTGTAATAATCTTAATGATGCACCACAGAAGGCCAGGATTAAGGTTCATGAGATGAGACATCACACATTATCAACACCTATCTTCTCAAGCGTTAAGCGTTATACTTCAATTATTCTGCCTCAATAATCAAAAATAGCCAAGAATAGAATAGAAGACATGCAGTGTGCCGCTCAAGACAACTCCCACGATAAATTACTCCCATTGCCATTTGGAAAATGAATGGAGAGTTACCCACTTGCAACCTTTCCCTGGTAACAGTAAAGTTCCACTATGCTTTGGTCCTTGGCAGGGGGGCACAACGCCCATCTTTCTCCACTTGCAGAAGTTTAGACAAGCCCTCAAAGCGAATCGGCGGACGCGGGCAGGCGCCCATGTCTGACAGGAAATCTTTACTAAAAGCATATCACTGGGCAGACTCTGGGCAGCGGCCCTCGCAAGATGCCAGTCCGCGGGAACGCACATGAATAAGCAATGAGCCATCGAGCGCCGTGGAGGAGGAGAGTGCCCGCCAGTGCCCGCACACTGACCGATGGGCGAGATATAAAAAAAAACAACAAAAAAAAAACACATCAAATCAATGTCGAGCGTGATGGTGGAACAGAAAATGGTGGTGAAGTGTGAGACGTATTTTGAATAAAAAAACAAAAAACAAATAAACAAACACAAAACAGGCAAATAAATAAAGAAGTGATGGAAACTCAACCGGCTCCTCTCGTCTGGGAGCGGACTTGTCGGAAAACAAAACGTAGTGGACCACTCCACGTTGGCAAGCTGGTGTCGGTGCCAAGCGTGGCATGTAAATATTCACAGCCTTCGCCACCCTGGCGCTGCGTATTATTCAACATTGGTGGGAAATAAATCAGATTTGCCTGCTATATTGTGATGAGGTTCTAAATAGTGGAGAAGGATCCTGACCACTTCCCCCCATATTAATCTTTTAATGGACTTTCCACTCGCCCTGGACTGGCAAGCAGCCCAGTCCCCGGGGGTCCGTAACGATCGCAGAGGTCATTTGTTGGACGTCGGGATGGGAGGATAAGATCGGTTCTGCGGAGGAGGGGAGGAGGAACGGAGCAGGAGACAGTAGGAAAGGCTCCTGTTCCTCTGTCCTGACCTCGTCATTGGTGTGTGTGTGTGTGTGTGTGTGTGTGTGTGTGGAGAGAGAGAGAGAGAGAAAGTGACAGAAACAGATAGAGAGAAAGCGAAAGAGATACAAAGAGAGGGACAAAGAAACATAAAAGAGAGAGTGTGTGTGAGTGTGTGTAGTCTGACATTGTCTCTGTTGGTGTGTCACGAACACGAAGCACGAACACGAAGGCAGGTTTTGTGTCCAGCCTTGTTGTGGTCAAACCAAAGCGACAGCAACAACAAAACAGGTTTTTAGTCCCCCTTCTGAAGGATTTAAAAAGCAAACACACACACCACACACACACACACACACACACACGCACACACACACACATACACATACACAAAAAAAAAAAAAAACTTGAGTGAGGACTCTATTTAGCTGAGCCTCTGTGTTTGGACCAGTAGAAATGCAGTGTGCCGCTTGCGACAACTCCCACGAGAAATTACTCCAATTGCCATTTGGAAAATGAATTCAGTGACCTACAGTAATGTGAAATTCATTTGCACACTGTTAGCCTTCAACAAAAGCCTGCGTGCTGTGCACACAGCCTGGCAGCATTGTGAATGATTACACGTCGTCACCATTTATTCCTTAATAAACAAATCAAATGTGGCAAAAATACTCTGCAGTCACTCAAAAAACAGTCTACACACACACACACACACACACACACACACACACACATACACACACACACACACACACACACAAACATACCCACACCACTAGTATGAACATAGTTTTCAACTTCTTGTCAAAGCATTCACACTGATACACATGAATGATATACATACTGTACATACACACATGTTCAGACAGACTGACACATACACCCACACACACACACCTAGATGCAATATGTGTGTTATCATTATTCAGTTCTGCCACTGCAAGTCAGTTAAATGAGTAAAGATAGCTGCATTCCAAGTGTCTATCCTCAGTGACACAGACACACATGAGCGAGTGTTCGATCAGAGCAAGGGTTGGGTGAGGACGAATTAAGCAGACCGTCTGGGAGATTCATGAGACTTTAACTACAGATGCGGGGTTGTGTGGGTGGTCAGGGAGTGCTGAAGCTGTGTCTGTGTGTGTGTGTGTGTGTGTGTGTGTGTGTGAGACAAAATGTGCTGTTCTGTATGAGAGGAGGAGTGGAGGAAATCGATGGTATCGTTCAAAAACTGATAAATGCCCTGAGTTCACAATAGCATCAAAACCCATACGTGTATATTCTCTTCATGAGACATACAGCTACCTTGGACACAAAATTAACATTGCAGGAGAATGGAAGGAGCAAGTAAACACCATCTTGTCCAAGTTTACATCCAGGTTGGACTTGATCGACAATTGCCCACTGCCTCTGATTATGAAGTTGGAGGCTATCAGACAGGTAGCACTGTCAAAAGTGCAACATCTGTTCTCCAACACTCACATCCAGCAAAAAGTCCGAAGCGAAATGAACAACAAAACAGTGAGCTTAGTGCGAAAATGGTTTGGACTCAACACACACAGCACCCGTGACATCATCTTTCACCCCCAGTGGGAAGGGGGACTGGGAGTACCAAACATAGAGTGGATCTACACCAGCACGCGGATTTCACATCTTCTGAACATGCTGAACAGCGACGACAAGGATGTTAGGGAGCTGGCTCGATCCTCCCTGTTCCTGGACCTAAGAAGACGCAAGGTCCCTTTAGCCTGGGAGTTGGATCCCCACTTCCTAGGATTCAAAAGGAAAAACAGCGGAAAACTTGATACACACTCTGCTGGTTTTGGGGTCTGGTCAGACTGGCCAGATCTGAATGACCTTTGCTTACGAACAGGAGTGTCACTGGAGTGGGTGCGGTCTGACTCTGGGACTGTGATGGTCTTAGAGGACATTATAACTGACCCTCTCACTGCCGTCAAAGCAACAGCTACATATGGTGGTCACAGCCATCTGCTTACATCTGCAGGTGGCCGGCGAACTCTTATGGACTTACACCAACATCAACAACAACAACACTGGACTGGACTGAAACTTCAGGGAAAACTTGCATGTCTTCCCTTTGCTGACCATTCTGTTTCCCACTCATTCCTCAAGAACACTGCACTCAATGAGGACATTCTCACATTTACAGTTAAAGCCAGATTACAAGTCCTCCCTACTAGACTCAACCTCTCCATCTGGTTTCCCACAACTCAGGTTCCTCATTGCTTGCATCACACCTCAGATCATATCACTGAAACACTGTCATACATCCTAAATGGCTGCCATGCCTACAAAGGAATGTACATAGCACGCCATGACAGAATAGTAGACCTCATAGTGAAAGACATATCAAACCATTTCCCACCCTCAGTAAGAATGTACAAACATTCCCAGGTAAAACCATCCATGTTTCAGCACTGCAATAGTAACTCTAATACTTTCTCACACCTGGTTGCCAATACACCAGATGTTGTTATTATCAATGAGGAGTTCAGTGAGGTGTACATTTGGGAGATAGGCTGCACCTTTGATTCTAGCATGGAGGAGGCTTTCTGCACCAAGGTAGTTAAATACCAACCACTCCTAAACACCATCTCAGAGCTAGGCTATAGGTGCAGACTACTCGTATTCATATTTGGTAGCCTAGGACACATACACAGGCTGGTTGTAAGAGGGCTGCAACTACTTGGGAAGGCCAAAGGGAGGGCTAAACAGTTTGCAAAGTACTGGGCCATCTCTGCTATTATTGGCAGCCGCCACATATGGCGGAGACGTTGCTACTTATACCCTTAAGAACTGAGTATTGTGCTTGTTAAGTTATATATCACTTAAGTTAAGTGACATTGTGAAGACCTGGTGCATGCTACTGGTCCATAGGTTTGCATATGTATTGTACTGCATTCTTAATATTTGTGTCCCTGTACCATTTTCTTCACGTGGACATAAATAAACGGTTAAAATGTGTATGTATGTGTGTGTGTGTGGTGTGTGTGTGTGTGTGTGTGTGGGTGTATGTATGTGTGTGTGTGTGTGTGTGGTGTGTGTGTGTGTGTGCGTGTGTGTGTGTGTGTGTGTGTGTTTATTTATTTACCGTCCCCTGGTCCAGGATCTCCTCTGAGTCACATCTGCTGGCGTATTGATATATAGGCCACAGATGGGGCCGCTGGCAGACCTTGTTAAGCACTGTTGCCGACCAGCGAGAGAGTGTATCAATAAAGCCGATTGTCAGGAGAACCCAAGCAGGGCCCCTTGTTCCATTGACTTGCTTATAAGTCGATGTCCTCGTTCATTATTTTTGCAACCTCGATAAACATACTAACACTGCACACACAAAACCAGCAAGGCTTTCATAAACACAATGCCTATGGCAAGCTTATAAACTAATGACAGTTGAATTCGTTGTCACATTTCTTGTGTCCTATTATTCAGTTCCTATATTATGTAGGGCGCTTAAGTATGTAAGTGTTTTTTCCAAAATGATGAGTGACGCATAATGATGTATGGAGGTTTATAAACATACGCTGTGAATAGTAAACATCATATAGGTCTTCTACAAAATACAGGTCATAAACAGAAAAAATATATCCCCTCCCCCTTTCTGAGAACACAGAGTTCATTATTTGTTATGATTCACATAAATGCAGTGTAAGGCACATCATAAATTGGTAAATAAATTGCTGTGATTACTTTGAAAAAAAAAAACAAGTAAACTGCAAAAAGACCAGATCAGGATTATTTTTTAATACAACACTGGACTAACGAGCAGTCAGGGGTCCACTAAAGGCTTTAGAGATACTGTAATCACCACATAATGAGTACTACCGTAAGCTCAAGCCATTGCGGCTAACAGAAGGTGTACATTGACCGACCATACACTGACCTCCAGCTAAAGTAGAAGTGCTGACAGACTCCTTTGGCCAGTATTGATTCCTCTGCATACAAAGCCTGACAAAGACTCCACAGCGACTAAGTTACCATTAAGCAACATTATCTCAACTCAAGTGTTTCGCTCTATCTCTGTCTGTCTGACTGTGTGTGTGTGTGTGTCTGTGTGTGTGTGTGTGTGTAGGATGGATGTGGTGTCACTTGCTACAGTCTGACCTAATAGGTCTTTTAGAAAAATGCTGGTAGCAAACAAATTGCTGTGCGTACACACACACACACACACACACACACACACACACATACAGAGAGAGAAATAGAGAGACAGAGAGAGAGAGAGAGAGAGCGAGAGAGAGAGAGAGAGAGAGAGAGAGAGAGAGAGAGAGAGAGAGAGAGACACACGCACACACATTTCCATTCACATTTATCAATTTAGTAGACGCTTTTATCCAAAGTGATTTACAAAATAAGGATTAACATTCAAGCTAAATTGCAAAAGAAAACCACAGGTAACAATAAGGGGATTACCACATGATGATAGTGCAGAGGTGTAAGTGCTAGTCAAAGTGTAGTCCATGGAGACAGTGGTAGAAGAGGAAGTAGGAAGACGGAGGTAAAAGAAAAAAAGTGCATGCTAAGTGCATGTTAAGTGCATGCTAAAGTGCATGCTAAGTGCATGTTAGGTGTTAAAAGAGAAGGTACTCTCTGAAAGGTTGGGTCTTCAAGAGCTTCTTTAAGATAGAGAGGAACGCCCCTGTTCTGGTAGCACTTGGTAGGTTGTGCCATTATTGGGGAACTACAAATGAAAATGTTTCGTGTAAATATTCTGTGTATATAGGGGTGACAGTGCCAGAAGACATTCTTTGGTGGAACGTAGTGGCCGAGGGGTAACATAAGTCTTTATGACGGCATTTAAGTAAGTGGGAGCAGTAATCACTTTGTAGGCATGCATTAGTACCTTGAATTTGATGTGGGCGGCTAATGGAAGCCAGTGAAGCTCCGTGCACAGTGGGGTAACATGTGCCCTTTTGGTTGATTGAAAACCAGACGCGCCACCACATCCTGGGCCATCTGTAACAGTTGCAAGCCGGGAGGCCCGTTAGTAGTCAATGCAAGAGATAACCATGGTCTGTACCAAGAGTTGGGTTATGTGTTGGGTTAAGAGATAACCATGGTCTGTACCAAATGTTGGGTTATGTGTTGGGTTAAGTACGGTTTGATTTTCAGTAAGTTTACG
>NC_055978.1:20339293-20351793 GCF_018492685.1 Alosa sapidissima | reverse complement strand
CTTTTTTTTTTTTTTTACGACCCACTTAGAGAGTGTCTGGTGTTAAAAACGTCCCACCCCTGTGAACTGAACTCCAAAAAGTCACCGGGAAGGAACTTCATTAAAAAACATGATATGGAGCTGATGTGAGGGGGGTTCAGGATGAAGATGATAACCGCATACTGTCTGAAGGGAGAGAAAGAGAGAGATAGGGAGAGAGATAGAGAGAGAGAGAGAGAGAGAGAGAGAGAGAGAGAGAGAGAGAGAGAGAGAGACACACACACACACACACACACACACATACACACACACACACACACACACACAAGGACTGGGCTGTGTCTGTAGCTCTACGCGAGCACGGAAGGTCAGGCTTTTATAATGTTACCTGTCATCCTGCCAAAATAGCCGGGGCCCAGCTGAGAATTTAATTAGCAGTGAAATGACAGGTGAGGCGTCCGAGACGGCGAAGGACCTGAGTGATGAGCTGGCGCTCTCTCTCGCGCGCGCGCTCTCACGCTCACTCTCTTCTCACGCTGATCTTTTGTGAAGGCGGGGGGGGATCAGCGGGAGACTGAGATTGGTTAGGCTGCAGAGGGAGGGGTGTGGCTTTGACGGAAGAAATGTCAGAGGTGAGGATCATATGCAAAGTAAACGATAATGTGTCTGTGTGTGTGTGTGTGTGTGTGTGTGTGTGTGTGTGTGTGTGTGTGTGTGTGTGTGTGTGCGTGTGTGTATCTCTGCTTCACATATACTCCAATGTGTGTGTGTGTGTGTGTGTGTGTCTGTTCCACAGACTGACCTTTAGATTACAGCTTGCTTAGGAGAATAATCAAAACAGCAGCAAAATCCTAAATGACGGTTATACAACCCCTTTCTATGTTAAGTGTACTTTGTTGGTTAATTAAAAGTACTCTATACTTTTGGCTAAAAGTACTCTATACTTTTATGATTATCATTTCATGATAGAAGAAATAGTTTGGCTCAGAGTTGGGCTCACTGGCATATTACATGGAAGTGAATATAAAGCTAGAATGAAATATAAATCTAGAATGTTTTGCAACATTTCTCTGACAGAATTCATAGGAGACTAAGAGAATATTTTATTTATATATTATCTGCAATCTCAAAATGAATGTGTTGTCCCTATCTGGACACAGAGATGTGGTAAAAAACAATGTAAATTGTGTTGTTTTCAACACATTTGTTTTAAGAGTGTGCAAACAGATTTTTAGAAATAAACTGAGGGTGCCTTATTTGTATCAAAGGACGGGACCTTTTTAGGTTCCATGTGGAACCTTTTTATTTCTAAGAGTGCAGAAGGCTGTATGGCATTTGTTCTAAGCATTAGAGCGGACTTTCCTTGAATTTCCCCTGGGGATCAATAAAGTATCTATCTATCTATCTATCTATCTATCTATCTATCTATCTACTTAGTAGGCTACTCAATCCATTAGCACTTAGCTAGTTTAGCAGGTCATTTCACTGCTGATCCCATCACAGTAAAATATCATTATTTTGCTTCATTCTTCTTTTCTTTCTTTCTTTCAGCGGCTTCTAAAAGCGTGGCGTGTGATCGAGTTAACAAGCGCTGATGATCCCTCAGGTCCCTCTTATTATTAGAGAACAAAGCCCGCCGAGCAGCATGAGAGCACTTGGGCTATCAAGCTTTTCATAGTTCAAATTGTTTACGGAAAAATAAGCCTTAAATCACAGCAAACATTCAACGGATGTGCACTTCCAAATGTTTGGAATTGAATGAAGGCGTATTTAATTAATGCTTCCGTGCACAAACAAAGTGCTTGACAGTTTGCAGATCATTATGGGAATATAAACAAAAGTCGAGTAGGGACAATGAAACTGAAGCCAGTGCAAAATGATGCACTGATACAGAATCTCAGAATATTGTTAACGCACTGGTACTCTCTACATTAACATAATGTGTTAGTAAACATAAACCAGTTAGTAAATAAATAAACATAAACACGTCACATACGTACGTCAGTGTGCTTAAACAATAAATGTAATGAGAAGTGTATAGTTAATGGTTATGTACTGGCAAATGGATTGCGCTTTACATTCTTGTCAAGCATGTAAGTATCTATTATAATAAGTAACTAATGATCAAATGAGTTCAGTATCTCATTAATGTAAATGGTCCCATAATGTAAAACCCTTTTCTTGCCCACACACACACGTATATATGTATATTTATCAGAGCTATTTCATGAGATGTGAAATTAATATAGACACGCACACACACACACACACACACACACACACACACACACACACACACACACACACACATAGAGATAGAGAGGCATGCTCAAATGATAATTTTGAGAATAGCTATGACCCATATTTATGCATGTGCTAAATGAGACAAAACAAATCAATGTGTGCGTGGAAGACTTTGGAGCAAATGTAATCTGATGAAGCCAATAACTGCACACACATATAAATGCTCTAGCCCTTTATAAGATCCCCCCCCTCTCTCTCTCTCTCACACACACATACACACACACACACATACACACACACACACACACACACACACACACACACACATACACACACACATACACACACACACACACACACACACACATACTGTACACATACACACACACACACACACACACACACACACACACACATGCCTCCATGCAGCGCACTGCCAAGCCCCTGCCACAATAACACTCATCACCTACAATAATCCAGCCTCTTTAAGCTAAGCTAAGCTTTTTATCTCCCCCAGCTGTGGAGGTGAGACGCCCCAGCTCTCTCTCTCTCTCTCTCTCTCTCTCTGCCTACCTGCCATATGGCTCAGGCCCCAAAACATCAGGCACGGACTCAGGATGTGTTGTACGCAGGGTAGGAATTTCACGGCGGAGGTTTACAGGCCACGGTGGCCTTGGTGCCCCCTTCTTTCAATATTCTGCTTTGCGTCCTACTAATAGCGATTTTTATTTAGCCTGTGGCCTGTCAAAATAATCTTAGCATTCACAGCGCAAATTAATTAAGTCATTTACGCAGTGGAGAAAGTGGCAGCGCAAGAAAGAAAGTGCGTCCAAATTCACCATTCTCGGTTGAACTACTCGCGAAGTAGCCTATTCATCACACAGACACCACGTATCACATGAAAGAGCTTTTTCTCAGCTTTTAAACGATGTTAGCCGATAATTGCTGTGTTGAACGGTTCGCGAGAAAAGTAAATAATATAATTCAATTTAATCATACATTCTACTGAAGATTTTGCGTCCCATGATCTCCATACCCATTCATCTCGGTGTAATACTTACGAACCCTTCTTTTAACACATGACAACCCATATATCAGAATAAACAGGAGACCTACCGAACACAAAGGTGTAAAGCAGTCCCCTGTACAGTTTGCGTTCCAGAGTAATCCAGTTTTGAATTTGCAGTAAAGTTCGACATACATGGATGTCTCCAAATTTGGGCTTTAAGTTTTACAATGTGTTTAAATTGTTCCACATGATTTCATAACGGGCCAAATACAAAATAAATGTTACAAATATCGCCTATATATTGGTAAATCAGATGACAGCTGACTAAGAGTTTGTAAAAGTAGCCTTAATGATCACAAAATGCTAAGCATGCATCTAGGCTATTTGAGTTTCTTAAAGCTGAGCTGTGCTTAAATTGTTCAATACATGATTTCATAACAGGCCAAATATAAAATAAATGTTATATATAGCCTAGATATATGTAAATATTAGAGTCAGATGATTTACAGTTCTATGTAATATGTCATGTTTTCATTTCATGTTTTTGTAATGTTTCATACAGTGATGCAGGTCTACTGCAGTGAATAGGCTAAATACAACTTTGATCATTTTTATAGCCTACTACTAATAGTTAACTTTGGCCTTGGTGCCCTGACATGTGGCCTTTGTGCCCCCCACCAAATATGCCCAACTGAAGGCCAAGTGGCCTTGCCCCCAGAATGGTGAAATTCCAAGCCTAGTTGTATGTATATTAAACCTGGTGGAGGAGAGAAGTTGTGTGGACTGGGAGGCGGCACAGGCCTCGTTAAACGTGAGCAATCTCCAGAGGAGGAGCAGGAAGGGCTGCGCGGAGTAGGAGGAAATCATTCAGTAATTTAATCAATGGCTAAGACTGAGGACTACGTCAAAAAGAAATGAGGCGCTAATATAAAAAGCTCAGACTCAGGTATTCTGTAATAGTTCAGCAAAATTGGCTCTGTTTGATTTCTTCCTTTCTCTCTCTCTCTCTCTCTCTCTCTCTCTCTCTCTCTCTCTCTCTCTCTCTCTCTCTCTCTCTCTCTCCGATACATGCTTTGTCATCTCTCTTTCTCTCTCTGTCTCTCTCTCTTGTTCTCTAATATACTCTCCTAATACATGCTTTGTCTTCTCTCTCTCTCTTTCTTTCTCTAACACACACTCTCTCTAGCTTCCTCGGTGTCAGCGACACATCCTCACAAATAATTCAGCTCAACACCCTCCCTGGGTTAAAAAAATAGAAAAATAGATGCTGTATTGGGCATTTCACAGGAGTGGTCTTTTTATTTAGGAAAACACTAATCATACACACAAGCATACCACACTATTCTAACCCTCCACATTTATTGATTTATTTGTACGTTTATTTCTATTTTTTCCTCAGCTATCATGGTAATGATCCACTGGTGCTACTCTGTTTGCCACGTCGTGCCTACTATTCCCCCCGCCTGTGCGATCGATGAAAGCCACCGGCTCTGTATCCACGAACAAATAACTATGCAAATAAAAATCAATGGCCCACCAACAGGAAATCACTACGTCCCCAATTAAAGAATTGTACCGGCAGCGTGGGAGCAGACAGAGCTGCCATTAACGGGCAAACCCTGTGTGCCCCAGAGCTCATGAACACGGCAAAGTGTTATTGTGTCACGTTTCTGTGGACGGGAAGTGACCTCGGCTGGTTTTCCCCAACATCCCCCAGTCCATGGTTCACACTCACACACCTGGTCAGACCTGCTTTTAAGATGTGTCCCAGGCGATCGGATGTAAGTGGACAGTTTTAGGCACATAGTCGGTTATACCTGCATCCAGGGTGTGAGGCCAGAGGTGTTGCTGGTCAGATTTCCTTTCTACCCACATCCACTAGAAGACACTGTATCAGGACACATTGGTGTTTACACTTTGGAAGACACAAGGTTAAATGTGTCCCACACCACCACAGCAAGTGGTTGGAGAGATCGAATGGGAATGCGTCTTGGTGTTTGTTTATAGTTGCATTTAGCACTGTCCACTTGGGATCTGATCGCCCAAGACAAATTTGAAACCAAGTGTAACAGGGTCACGCATCCACCCACTTGCTGTGCCTCTGGCTACTGCACACACAGACACATACTCAGAATTTATTGTGTGGCATCGATTTGATGCAAACGGATTTGAACCAGTGGAGTCTGCATAAGCCTCAGACATTATGACCCCCCCCCCCCCCCTCTCTCACGCTCTACCCCCCCCCCTCCCCCCACACACACATGCTAACACACACACACCCCCACACACACATACATTTGAGACATGTCCATGCAATAAATCCTGCACCCTTTTCCATTTCTGACTAACGAAGGATTTTAATTGAATTTCAATTCGGCTGCAATTAGTTTAGGGCTTGTTTATCGGGTCATTATGGCGCTGCACTTAATAGTGAGTCTGCTGCTTCAGCCTCTCATCAGTCAGGGAGACGTGACCTGGACCTATTAACTACAAAGCCTGGAGCTCTCAAATGAATAATGGAACAATATTATGACCAAACAGACAGGGAAATACAACAGACATGCAACATACAGATTCACAGATAATAAGCAGTCAGTAGGTAAATGCATTTATTACAGTAATGACATGGTAGAGGTTAGAGGGATGGTATACTAGAACTAGATGCTTTGGTATGTAAATAGCATATTGCATTCTGAAATGCTATTAATTAAATGTATTCAAAGTGTTGACAGCCACTTCTTGGCTAATTACGGAATAGATTAATTATACTTTGACTAAATTATTGATGCCAGTTTTGCACTTCACAGAAAGTGAAAAGTTCAAAACATCTCAAGAGCCACGTGGTCATTGAAATATTATTCCTCACACATGTTTTCCTGTGGCTTTCATTCTCTTTTGTGGAGATATGTGGGCTACCTTCCTTACTTTTTGAGCGATGCAGCGATGTGTTTCTAATGTACATCAAGTCAGTTTAAGACTCCTTTTTCGACAGCTCGATAGCACAGAAGATCTGGAGTCAGACCTGGAGGATTTCTGAAAGAGCATCATCATGTCAAGTTGTTTGAGAGCACGGCTGCTGTCAGCTGAATTCCTGTCGATGGTGACAATGGTCATGCATGTCCTCTCGAGCAACCTTAACCATTCACTGTGCATCCATCCCATAAAACAGGCCCCCACAGATGTTTACATTTTGTTAAGTTATTTAGTAGTTAGTATGTTAAAACCTCTTGGAACTCCTTTTGTGAGTCGGGGCCTTCATTTTTGGTACCTGATAATATTGCAATTATCCAAAGTATTCATTTTTAGGAATAAAACATCCTTCGTAAATAAGGCCCCCCATTTCCAGTGTGCACAGACCCTTAGGGCTTCTGTCAGATCTCAAGTCAGCTTAAGACCCAATTTCTACTGCTGGGGCACCCAGATCTGTGAGCCTCTGACAGATCTGGAGTCAGCTTAATGAGGGGGGGTGACAGGGCTTCAGAGGAGTGATGCCCTGGCCGGCATTCAGCTCTTGGCACGGATTTAGCTGGCTGACCATGGCATCTGGTGCAGTGGAGGGGCACTTCATAATGCGACGAGCATTCTTGGCACCCCTTCACCCGGCCAGCGGCACACACACACACACACACACACACACACACACACGCACACACACTCTCACACACACACAAGCCTACAGTCAAACACACAGACACATACACACACACAGAAACACACACACACACACACACACACACACACACACACACACACACACGCACGCATACACACACACACTCACACACACACACATACTCACACACACACACACACACACACACACACACACACACAACCAAACACACACACAAACACAGCGAGAGAGGAGAAAATTAACAGAAGCAGTGGTTTTTGATGACAATTTGGGATGAATGTACTTGCCAAAACAGATGCAATGACAGCCTTGTAAAAAGCTGCCCTCTGTTTAGCTTCCGTCAGACTGAAGTCACAGCCATCCAAGTCTTGCAGAGCCACAAACAGCATTTTCTAGTTTACAGCACCTGAAAACGCAAATTCACAAATACTAACAAATTCATGGCTACCCACTGTGTATTGAAGTTCCTATCGTGTCCTCAACATTCTCTGACACCATGAAATAATTAACTAAAAAAGCATGCATCAAATTTTGCTCTGCTAAATCACTCAAACACAAAATGTCTCCCTGATACTAATGGTTTCCCACTGTGTCCCTTCCCTGTGATTAGAAAAATTGGAGACAAAAGATTGCTGATCCTCAACCAGAGGGCTAACACAAAATGCAACGTAGCCCACAGGGTTGGCTGCTGCTTCATGGTGAAAAGTATTTACAGCGATGGTGCAGCACTCCGGAGCAACTGTGGTGGCTGCACGCTCTGAGCCTGCCACGGAAATGAGTCTACCTGTACCTGAACACCTGAGAGAGAGAGAGAGAGAGAAAGAGCAAGAAATAGAGAGAGAGAGAGAGAGAGAGAGAGAGAGAGAGAGAGAGAGAGAGAGAGAGAGAGAGAGAGAGAGAGAGAGAGAGGGAGCGATGCTCGGAGATACATAATGAATCACTCACACCTCCGGTCGGCGGGCCCAGACACCCAGGACAGAGCATCGAGAAGCCCACTTAGCCCCCGGGCTCTTCCCAGGCCCTGGACTCGCGAGGCTGGGCCAACGATGCCGGGACCTGGGGCTCCGCTTGGCATTAATCACCATTAAGCCTCCACTCAGGGGCAGGACGAGAAGAGAAAGGGGCCAGGGGCTCAGCTCGGGGACGGAGGGAGAGGAGAGAGTGGATGGAGGGAGGGAAAGAAGGAGGAGAGGAGAGAAGGATAGAGAAAAATGAGGTGAAGAGGAGGAGAGGAAATGTCACAACTCAGGGGCAGGAGGAGAGGGACCTGAAGCTCAGCTCAGGGATGGATTGAGAGAGAGAGGAGAGAGAGAGGGAGGGAGGGAGAGGGGGAGAAAAAGAGAAGAGAAAGAGGTATGTAGAGAAAAGAGGGGACTAGCTTAGAATAAAATTGAGGGCAGTGTGTGTGTGCGTTTTGAGAGAGAGAGAAAGAGAGAGAGAGAGAGAGAGAGAGAGAGAGAGAGAGAAGTGTTGTGTAGAAAGAGTGTAAGGAAGACAAACAAGGAAAAGAGGTTGAGACAAAGAATGATCCAGAGAAATTGACTGACAAGAACACAGAGAAAGAAAGAAGAGAAAGAGAATTGTGCAGAGACCGTGCAGACCGCTGAAACACAGACAGGTGGACAGAAAGACAGAGACAAGCAGGACACGGCAGATGAGTGCAAGCGCTGTAATGCACCATCCAGGCCCAGCTAGTGAGGTGACCAGTCTCTCTGAGTGCATTAGAGATGATCATTTTGAGTGTGAGCAGTAAGGAGGCTACAGGCACAGGTACGTGTGTGTGTGTGTGTGTGTGTGTGTGTGTGTGTGTGTGTGTGTGTGTGTGTGTGTGTGTGTGTGTGTGTGTGGGAGGGGGGGAGGTAGAGGCAGGCTGGAGAGGTGAAGAGCTCTGGGAGTTCAGGGCTTATTTCTCCAGCATAATGGATGGCCTTAGCGCCGCCCTCCCCCACAACCCTCCCTTCATGCGTGAATGCTCCGTAGAGGATATAATGCTCTCCGCATAATGAAAACTCTCCTCCACACACACACACTGACACACACACAGTCATGCACACAGTCATACACACACACATTTATATGCGCACACACACATTCATACACACATGGATAAGCATTCTCTCACAAGCATACACAAACACATACAGACTCATACACATATGCACAAATTCTGAATACACACACTCTCACACACACTCAAAAGATTGTACACACAGACAGATACTCACTCACAAGACTACAAAAACACAAACTCACATACATGCACACATTCTCACTTGCACACACAGGCCTTTTGCATGCAGACATACACACACACACACACAGACACACAAACACACACACACACACACAGACCTCTCTCCATCAGCGTTGGCTTATCATATGTGGCTCTCTCTCCTCCTCTGCTGCATCTTCCTTAGGGAGGACTGCACTGTGTGGCGCCACGGCGACTGCATCCCTAGAGACTGCGCTTGGCAACCAAGCCATTATGGGGAAAAATAGGCTTCGTATCAGCGGCCAAACGGGGGCAGGTTTAAATAAAGAATCCTCACTTCTCATTCTCTAAAAAAAGATGAAAGAATTAAATAAACACATGAAACCCACACGTCCAGGCTTGCAAAGACAGAGAGAGAGAGAGAGAGAAAGAGAGACAGAGACAGTAAAATAAGGTTAAAAAAAGAATTCAAACCTCTTTCCTCTGTGTCACTTTTATGTCTAGACAAAAATCTCTGGCTTTACATGTAAATTAAGAAACTCTACAGTGGTGGGGTAGGAATGGGGATGAGAGTCGGTGTGCATGTGTGTGTGTGTGTCCAGAAGGGAGTGTGTCTGTGTGTGTGTGTGTGTGTGTGTGTGTGTGTGTGTGTGTGTGTGTGTGCTAATGTGTGGGTGTGTGTGTTTTGTGGATGTGTGTGTGTGTGTGTGTGTGTGTGTGTGTGTTTTGGGGGGGTTGGGGGGGTGGGCGTTCAGCAATAACTTATTCCATTATTTAATAGCTTTATAGCTCTAAAGAAAAAAAAAAATTGGAGCCCCGAGAGACTGATTGCACGGCACAATTTACATCCCCACCTGTTTCTCAGCAGAGCATGTAAAGTAGGCTTTTAAAAACGGGGACAGAGGTGGAATAATTTATCAAATGTCACAAGACCTCATTAAATCTCTGCCACTGTCAACATGCTGGAGCCCGACACATTAAGGCCTCGCAGTCCATCTGTAGTGAGGGTTGGGGGTGGGGGGGGGGGGGGTTGGTACACGTGGCCAAGCGGTTATTCACCTTTTAGCAACCCTTGCTAATCTCAGCACCTTGTGTGAGTGGGTGAGTCTGTGTGGGTGTGTTTGCACTGCCAGGGCCTCTGGTAAGTGGTTTAATTTGTGTAGGTGCAGCGATAGGTGCATGATGATGATGATGATGATGATGATGATGATGACGATGGTGGTAGTGTTGAAGGTGGTGAGGAACAGGTGGGGAAAGCAAACAGAATGACTGTGAGTCTGGGGAATGTGTGTGTGTGTGCATGGAATGGATGTGAACGTGTGTGTGTAATGTGCAAATGTGTATGTGAATGGAATGTGCATGCAGGTGTGTGTGTGTGTGTGTGTGTGTGTGTGTGTGTGTGTGTGTGTGTGTGTGTATGTGCGTGTGTGCACGCACAGATGAGCACTGTCCATGTATTTGCAAGGAATGTTCATGTGTATGTGTTCATGAGTGGGTCGGTGTGTGTCTGGGTCCAAGTTGTGTGTCTCTGGCTCGGGAGCTACTATGGAGTGTGTGGGCGGTGGTGAGAAAATCAGCCCCTGGAGAAGTGACATTGCGTCGTTTGCCGAGGGACTGGTGTCCTTGGATTAGCAGGCGAAGACTCAGAGCACACCCCAAAATACACACACACACACACACACACACACACACACACACACACACACAAATGCTCTCTCACACATGAACACACACAAACACACACACACACACACACACACACACACACACATACTGTCTTACATGTGAACACATACACACACATACACGCACAAACACACACACACACACACACACACACACACACACACACACACACATAAATACTCTCTCACACATGAACACACTCCCAGACTGCCATAAGTGGCATTTAGGAAGGTCAGTAGAAGCCACAGTCGCAATGCTGCATGTAAAGATGCAGCCACTGATAGAGAACGCTGTCCAGCAGTCTCTCACTTTGCTGAAATGCCAACGTTATCATTTTAATCACAGTAGTTTCCACTGTTCTGAGCTGTGCTGTGTCTGTGCTGGTCAAAAGCACTGGGTGTGGAGGAGTGCACTTCGAAAAGGTAATTATCTGAAGTATTCAATTGACAAAACGTCCTGGATCCTGAATTGTGCTGAAGTAAAACAGTCAATTATTTTGCAAACATTATTCAAAAAATCCCACTTGTTTTTGAATGAATATTTGTGTTTTGACTCATAAAATTGAGTCCTAAAAGTGTTTTCAGTCAAATGGCTTGATCATGGTGACTCGACTCCGTTTGAAAATCTGCTGCACATTCCTACAAAGTGAATGATAAAGAGGAATGTTTCTACAGCATCAGCTCTCTCGGTAGAGTTCCGGCGATTTAAGATGCTCCAGGGTGCATGACAACTAAGAAAAGTTGATCTCAAACTAGTACAGCTCTCCACTTCCAAAACCGCAAACTCAGTGTTTACACCACTCACAGTCACAGAGCCACTTGGTGTGTTTGGGTGGCAGGCAGAACATTCCGGATCTCAACCCCCCCCCCCCACCACCCCTCCGGAAAAATTCGCTATTATACTATTCCACTCGAGCATTTGCAAGGAGTGGATTATTGTGTGCATCTCCGAAAGGAGGAAGAAGGAAAAAAAATATGCCACTTCTAAATCTCTCGCCTTTTCAGCATTAAGTGATCATGGCACCATATCCCTCCCTACCAGGTTATCACTGGCCCTCGAGACGTGTTTCTCCTCATCAGAGGAGGATGAAAACAGCAGACTTTTTATATCCCCTCCTCTCTCTCTATCTCTCTCTCTCTCTCTCTCTCTCTCTCTCTCTCTCTCTCTCTCTGACCCCGGGGTTCTGCTGTTTTCCCTTGAAATACGGAGATGATCTACTTAAGCGGAATTCCATCATCTTCCACCAACTGGCGACAGCCAACTGGAGGTGATGCACCTGCCCCAGGCTTCCAATACCCTTTCTCACTTCCTCTCTCTCTCTCTCTCTCTCTCTCCATCGCTCACAATATCTCTCTCTTTTACTCTTCCTCCTTAGCTCCTTACATCTCTCCCTCTCTTTCACGCTTCCATTCCTTCACTAATTCCATCTTTCTCTCTTGCTTCTTTTCTCTCCGTCTTCATTTCCATCCATCTCTCTGGCATCCACTTTCTCTCCATCCTTTCCTAGCTCCCTACATATCACTCTCTTTGTCTGGCACCTTCATTCTCCTAACACTTCACCTTTATTCCTTACCATGTTTGCTTACTTTTATATCTCACTCCCTTTCACTCTCTCTCACACACTCCTCTCTCTCACACTCCCCTCTCTCACACTCCTCTCTCTCACACACTCCTCTCTCTCACACACTCCCCTCTCTCTCTCTCTCTCTCTCATACTCTGTCATACATCTGTGCTC
>NC_055978.1:20331793-20334293 GCF_018492685.1 Alosa sapidissima | reverse complement strand
TGATAATTAGACTTTGTGGTGGTGAGTTCAGTTCAGTGTGTGTGTGTGTGTGTGTGTGTGTGTGGAGGGGGTGTACTTGAGGAGGGGTGAGCACACAAAAGTGGTAAGGTAAGAGGGAGTGGGGTTCTTCTGTCAAGGTGAGCTCCCAAAGAGATAGTGGTCGTCAGGGGGTAAAAGGAACAATCCCTCGTCTCATGAATAAAATATTTTTGCAAAACACACGGAGGCTCGTCGCGGTGTTGGCCACAGCGCTTTTAATGGGGCGTTAACATTCATCGGTGCATCGCTCGCTCCTTCTCCCGGCATCCGGCAATTAAAGATCAAATGTATTCTTTTGAAGAACAAGCCCGGCAGCCGGGGGAGTGAACGAGTCGAGCGCTGGGTAAAAACGATTCAGCTGGGAACGCCTCTGAATCAATATTTATGATAAACGATTTCCACACACACACACACTCAAGAGTCTGCGGGATATATGTGTGTATGGCACGAGGGCCTTTCGGCATGGCGGTGGATTTATTCCCATGTAACCTTGCAATAACAGCCTTGAAGTTGAGTGTTTAGGGCAACAAAAGTGACTGGAGGACGGAGCCATCCATCTCATGGCAGTATGGGAATAAAATATGGAAATCTTTCACACGGAAAAGGACGCATTTTATACATCTTCCTGGGTTCAGCTGTGACATGGAAGCAACAAGGCATGCACACCCCATTTCCATAAAGAGGACCAGAAACCATGAATATTGCAGAGATAAATGAAAAGAGATGAGGAATTTCCATGACTGTTACAACATCAACTATTTGCTAGTGTGCATGAATATTAGTTGGTTGCATGCATATTACATTGTAGTTGTACATTTTGCCATGGCGCACCATCCTCTACAGTTCAGAAAGTTAATGACGGGTCTAAATTCAAATGAGAGGAACGTTGTGAAGCACTCTTGGTTTTTGCATGATTCCAGGTCACTGAAAAAGGAAAGACACTTAGGCTACGTTTATACGGTGATGATGAAAAGTGAAGACGCAGAAGTGGCGTCTCGTCTTCATTTTTTTATTCGCGTTTAGACGAGCATTCTCAGGGGGAAATCTTTGTTTATATGAAGACGCAAGAGTATGTGATATTCGATTGGATATGCATTCCAGACCGCTGGGTGGTGGTGTGATAGAACCCCGGTACGTCACGCGCAGACATTCTAATTTGACAGTTTAGCCAGAGAGGTAATTAAGGATCTTTGGTTTACCCGTTTAGACGGAGACGCAACCCGGGTCTCTTCAAAACTCTACACTCTGGAAGGAGTCTTCAGATTTTTGCGTCTTCAAGCCCCGATGGCGGGGTCGCCATGTAAACGAAAGGCACTTATGATAAAATATTTTGTCGTCTTCCTTCGCAATCGTTCTCGTATAAACGGCCCCTTAATCACAAATTTCCGTTGTTAACAGCAGCGACTGGCAAATCAATACATATTACATGAGCCTGATGAGGCTTTAAACGAACCAGATTACTCCACTCCTGCTATCTGCACCCAAAGTGTGATGTAGCACGTGGCTATCATGGCTATGGGCAAAGTCACACCTTTTAGGTAATGATGACACTCCCTGTAATGTGATACTGTGTACACATACGACACTGCACCTTTTTTAACGGTAGACAGCTCATAAAGATTGGATGTATAAGTTGAATATTAAGATTGTCTATAAATATTTGAGCAGTGAAGACATGTATATTTTATTTTCTGCCCCAGCGCAAATAAATAGATAAAATTGCAGTGAGATTTAACAGGACATTAGTTATTCATAAACTAATTTGGTGTGTTCACGTTCTCACCCGATCCTCAACATACTCCTTATATTTTAAGAGGGTCCCGCATTCATGAGTGCATTTATTTCTTTATTTCTCCCTAGCCAAATTCACTATGAATGTGCAAGTGAGCATAAATATTAATTAAGATCCATTAGAGATTGGTGAACAGCGGCTCCACATAAACTCTGTTGTTAGACACGCTAGCATGGATGTACTAAGCAATTAGAATGGCACAGAATGGGTTTCAGCTGATGCATAATAAGCTGTTTCATTATAGTGTGCATTGTGCAAGCCTTCTGTTTCCTCCAATTTATTTTTCCGTATTGTTTATTTATTTATGTATGTATGGTTTGTTTTCTTCCGTACAGACAGCCCATAAGGGCACCATAATGGTCCACACATTTGCAGGGATGCTATGGCCGAATGGACGCATTCACACAATCTAAGCAAGCAGATGCGTTCAGTTTATTTGGGATCATCCACCTCAGGGGGTCCTCATCAATCATGAACACAGGTGGGCTGCCACAGATTATGCTCTCTCTCTCTCTCTCTCTCTCTCTCTCTCTCTCTCTCTCTCTCTTACACACACACACACACACACACAAACTCATCCACAGTCACTCATAAACACATACATGTACACACACACACAAACACACACACACACAAACACACACACACTCTCTCTCTCTCTCTCTCTCT
>NC_055978.1:20319293-20326793 GCF_018492685.1 Alosa sapidissima | reverse complement strand
AAATTGGAAGTGTAGGATCATTATGACACCCTCTGTATGCACGCCAAGTTTTGTGGAATTCCGTTCATGGGGGGCCACACAATAAATTAATTTATGTTACTATACCCCAACTGGCCTGTAGGTGGCCGGAGACAGTTTTCTGCGAATATCTCGAGAACCGTAGGGCCTAGGAGGTCCACCTTTTTTATGTATGTTGGTCTTAAGGGGGCATGTCAACCTATCCCATTACCACTTATTTCATGTATAGCGCCACCTAGTTAAAAATGAAAAAGCAAAAAATTAGGTGTTTTCATCACAATATCTCTGGCTGACAAGGTCAAAACTGCACAAAATTAAAAGTGTAGGATCATTATGACACCCTCCGAATGCATGCCAAGTTTTGTGTACTTTCGTTCATGGGGGGCCTTACAATAAAATAATTTATGTGTACATTTAGTGACGTACACCAACAAGGATTCCCGGGACACTGAAAGACCGGGGTACACAAAACTTGGTGGGCATGTACCCCCACATGGATAGCATGGAACCGTCATTTTTCGTTTTGATCTGTAGCCCCCCCGCTGGACTGGACCCCCCGAAAGGAGGGTAGGGCAGACACAGTTCTCTGTGAATATGTTGAGAACTGTAGGGCCTAGGATGACCATTTTTTTCCGTATGTTTGCCTCCAGGGGTCATGTTAACCCATTTCATGTGCACACATGTGCACAAACAGATACACACACACACACACACACACACATACATTCACAGTAATCATACGTATGACACATACTCACACAGTAGACATATGTACGCTTGCATGCACAGGCACATACGCAGGCACACACACAAGCACGCACACACACACACACACACACACACACACACACACACACACACTCACACACACACACACCCACACACATAACATAAACATAACACAAACAATCAAGAATTTCTCAGAATTATGAACAGGCAAGGTGGAGGTGGGGTTGTATAAAATGAATTTTACATGTGAAATCTATGAACTAATCATGTTTTGGTACTTGTTGTCTAGCAGATACCAGTGAGAATTGAGTGTGGATAATGCAATTTAGTAAGACAGAATCATATGGGCCTTTCAGCGTGATTTCTTTTTGTGGAAAAAATGTGCTGGACTGGGCGGCGGTCATATTTTGTACCGCTCTGCGGTACATCTAGTTATTTAACTAATTGTTATTAAACTGTGCTTCTGCCTATCCTAATATGAACCGCTCTCCATAGGACCCTTATAATAGATAGATAGATAGATACTTTATTGATCCCCAAGGGGAAATTCAAGAAAAAAACACGGAGCTATGTACCTTGACATGCTGCCACTGTTGTCGGCGCCGGTACCGCTTGCAATAAAGTTGGTTAAGCTTAATTAATATATTAGTAATATATAACTATCAGTATGGGGGACCCTTATAGTAAAGTTGGTTAAGCTTAATTAATATATTAGTAGTATATAGCTATCAGTGTGGAGCCCCTTATAATAAAGTTGGTTAAGCTTAATTAATATATTAGTAATATCAGTATGGGGGACCCTTATAATAAAGTTGGTTAAGCTTTATTAATATATTAGTAATATATAACTAGTCAGACGGTGAAGGGACTGAGACCAAAACTGGCTTATCACATTTATTCCTTTAGGAAAAGTTAAAACAAAACAACAAGTAGTTCAATGGGCTACAGTATATTACATGCATCATTCCTATACCATCACTGTCAGCCCTACTAGCAAGGGAGACATGCGACATGGAATGTTCAGGTGCACAGAACAACAGTTTATTAATATTCTGAGACTCACTAAACACTCACAGATGTAGACCATACGGAGGTAATGCATAAACATAATGCTAAACTAAATGTACATTCATTTCCTGCTAGACTGAATTGCATTTTCCATGCACACTAAGCTAAACTACACTGAATGCGTGGAAAGTTGCTAGCGGAGTTTACAGCTAGTCACGTTAGACTCAGTGTGTATGAACTCGTGGTCATAATGAAAACATTAATAAACGTTCTCTAAGTTGCTAGAATTGCACCCAAATCTTAACAATACATGCAAAGTAACATAATACAGGTGGTATGTCAAAGTTTTCAACTTAAACAACATTTTACAGTTACAAAAACAAAACAAAGTGGGGAGAGCTTTATACAGACAACCTACTCAATGCAAAGCATACCACTTCTGATCGGCTATGGCAACAATACAAGGACAAAACGCAGCAGAGCTGCAGTATAGCGTTTCTCCAAAGGGGGCTCCAAAACACCAATCTCAATAAAGCTGCTTAATTACGACGAAAATCACATACAAACACTAAACTACATTTCTAACTCTGTTAAACCCCCCTCCCCTGAATTTCACCAAATTCAAGCAGCAACCAAATAGTACTTCCAAAGGCAAAGAGTACACTAGTTTCAAACACTAGACAGAGTCACCAATTACAGGACAGCCAACCACAGAGGTATCCAATAAGGATGAAGTGGAAGAAGAGGAGCACAAACTCTCACACAACCAACCACTGGCAGCAGGGTGCCTTATACACCCCACAAGACCATAAACCATAAATTCCATAAATTATCCACAAAGCTAATCAGAAAAGCTAGATACATAATAATATCTCATTAACTTTTATATTAGCATATAGTTTGTAAATAAACATTTAACATTTAAATTAAGTAAGAAATAACTGTTAATTAGTGCCAAAAAATATATTTAGTTAACTATTAACATATATTAATACAATATTAGTTAATAGATTTGTTAAAACATTAACATACAGATTTTATGCAAACAACTAATATTTAATTAATGATGAAAAAACGATTAACTTGTGCCAAATAGATATTTTAGTAACAATGAACAAATATTAACAAAGGGTTAGGTAATTACTAGTTTGCTATTTATTATGGCACCTTATTTTGGAGTGTTACCAAAGTATCTATCTATCTATCTATCTATCTATCTATTTCTACCTTTGTTTTAATAATGCATTTATGACTTGAATGACTCATGTATGACTCTGTGCTGTCCCCTCTGTGTTGTTCTAAGTTGGACTAAGCTATGCTATTCTCAGTGATGTTCCTTAGGTTTCCACTGTAAGAACACACCTACAGTATGATTCTCCAACCGCATGTAGGCTGCATGTCAGGGAGAGGGGAGGGGAGTGGAAGGGCATGCCATCTCGGGTGACCCTCATGTGGGGCTTCTCCCTGCAGGGAGACACTGCCCCCTCTGGACAGAGGAGCTGGAGCCTCCTGCTGAGAGCACGGAAAGATGCACCGCAGGGAGCAGGGAGTCTGTCGCGCACATACAGTACACACACACACACACACACACACACACACACACACACACACACACACACACACACACACACACACAATTATATACAAACAATAATACACACACATAATGCATTAACTGACATACACATGCTTCCAAAAAAAACATAAATGATATCTACAAGAACATGTAGATGAACATGGCTGTATTTCTGTGAGTATAAAAACATTAAATCTCATTCACTCATGACTGTATGTGTTATTAAAATGCATATGTGTATTAATGCTGGTGGTGAAGAAGGCAACTATTTGCTGAGTGTTGCATCAAACTTCACCGGGGTGTTACTGGCAATTAAAGGTGTTACAGACACCTTCCTTTCAGTCACCATGCATGTTTTCAAGTGTAAATGTATCCTTACATAAAATGTACACTTTTCTATACATCACTTATGTGTTTACAAATATCAAGTTTATACTTTAGGAACTAGCATTAACACAAATACACAAAAAGTTGTCTTACGGTATAATCACAATTAGGTTCCTTTATGAACTGAATCAAAATAACAGATATTATATAACTGAATTTAAGCATGTTTATATATATTTGCATTTTATGTAACACGGCGCCACACTTGGTGCGAGGTTGTATTACAAGAGAGTCAGCCCAGCGCTAGATAGTTTGCATGCTAACTTAAGTGGAACACAGAGCAAAAATGTTTTAAGTGATTGATGTACAGGAGAGATACTGCTTGGATACATTTCTCATAAATATATGGAATTCAAATATATTTTAAGACATGACATAATTTTGCTTCTGAATGTGTTTAATGCAGCTGCTTTAATGAATGTGGTTTGTGCCTAGTCTTGTTTCGTTAAGTAAGGGATAATGTATAGAACGCCGGTCATTGTCGACAGGGCGAACCGGACCCCGACGCGCAGCGGAGGGGTCTTGTTCCGCCCTGAAGGGACCTTTTTCCCGATAATGACCGGTGTTCTATACATTATCCCGCTTATTACACGGCTACTTACCAAAACGACACAATAAACTCCCCACGATATGACTCTTTAGCCTACATAGCCTAGGCTATAGCCTATTTGTTACCGTTTCATCATGGCTTTTGCTGAGAAACAAATAGTTCGCAACAACACACGCTGAACTTGAATCAAACATTCTTTAGAACACAGCAGATCAACCGTCTGCTTTCACTTTTGAATGAAAACTTGCTGCTATCAACACCCGTAAGGCAGCAGGCCCAGACAACATCCCAGGTCGTGCGCTGAAGGACTGCGCTGAGGAGCTTAAGGATGTCTTCACAGACATCTTTAACACTTCCCTGAAGCAAGCCATCGTCCCATCATGTTTCAAAGCTGCCACCATCATACCTGTGCCGAAGAAAACTGCTCCATCCTGCTCCAATGACTACCGCCCCGTGGCACTGACACCCATCATCATGAAGTGCTTTGAGCGGCTTGTCATGTCACACATCAAATCCATTCTCCCCCCCACCCTGGACCTCTTCCAGTTTGCATACCGAGCCAAACGGTCCACAGAGGATGCAATCTGCTCTGCCCTCCACCCAGCCCTCACCCACCTGGAAAAAAGAGACTCATATGTGAGATTGCTGTTTATAGACTTCAGTTCTGCATTCAACACCATAATACCACAACAACTCATCTGCAAACTTGACAAACTGGGACTCAGTACCTACCTCTGCAACTGGCTACTGGACTTCCTCTGTCAGAGGCCTCAAATAGTACGTGTTGGCAACAATATCTCAAGCAGCATCACACTGAGCACGGGGGCCCCACAAGGCTGCGTGCTCAGTCCGCTGCTCTTCACCCTGCTGACGCATGACTGCACTGCAACCTACAGCAACAAACACATAGTGAAATTTGCTGACGACACAACTGTGGTGGGTCTCATCACCAAGGGCGACGAGACTCAATACAGGTTAGAGGTCGACCTTCTGACCACGTGGTGCAGGGACAACAACCTCCTGCTGAACGTCAGCAAGACCAAGGAGATTGTTGTTGACTTCCGTAGAGGTCACACCCAACACCTGCCACTGACCATTGACGGTGCTGTGGTGGAGAGAGTGAGCAGCACCAAATTCCTGGGGGTGCACATCAGTGAAGACCTCTCCTGGACCACCAACACTGCATCACTGGCGAAGAAAGCTCAGCGCCGCCTGTATTTCCTGCGGAAACTCAGGCGAGCAAGTGCTCCACCAGCCATCATGACCACATTCTACCGAGGCACCATTGAGAGCATCCTCTCCAGCTGTATCGCTGTGTGGGGTGGAAGCTGCACTGAATACAACAGGAAAGCCCTGCAGCGCATAGTGAACACAGCTGGAAGGATTATTGGTGCTTCTCTCCCCTCCCTGAAGGACATTTACACCTCCCACCTCACCCGCAAGGCGACCAAAATTGTGAGTGATGCAAGTCACCCCGCTCACAATTTGTTTGATCTACTGCCCTCTGGGAGGAAGGTACAGAAGCCTGCGCTCCCGCACCACCAGCTTCATACACCAGGCTGTTAGGATCCTGAACTCTCTCCCCCCTCTCCCCCCTCCACCCTCAGCTACATAACATCCTGGACTTTTAGACCCAAAATGGCTGCCTTGCACTACTCCAGTTGCACTACTCCACTTGTACACTTGCACACTTGCAACTTGTTGTTGTTGTCCTGTTGTCCTAAACACTTCTGAACACACTTCTGCTGCTCTTACATAACTTGCACCACTATGCCACTTGCATACTTAGGTCAAACAAAACTACCTCAGCCATTTATTGGCCTGACTTTTGCACTATTATATTGACTGTCTACTGTATGCAAAATTGCACAATTTCTACCAAATTTTGCTGCTCTTATTTCTTCATTGTATGTGCCTTCTTATTTTTACTTTTTATATTGTTTACTTGAATGTTATGTTTGTCCGTGGACCTAATTGGTAAAATATGTCTTGTCTCCACCGTGGGATAGTAGGAAACGCAATTTCGATCTCTTTGTATGTCTTGACATGTGAAGAAATTGACAATAAAGCAGACTTTGACTTTGACTTTGATATGAAAGAATTGACTTAGAAGCACAAAGCCCATTTTCCTTGACAGCAGTCTGTTATACTTAGCAAAGGTCTGTTATTCGTGTAATAACACTTTATAATAACTACACACAATTCATAACGTATTTAGCATTTGTAAACAATTAGTTAATGGTTTGTTCATCATTAGTAAAGTATTGTTCCTACATTAATTCTCATCAGTAACGCATTTGAACACACAGTTATATAAATGATTTGTTCATAGTGAATAACCCTATATCTAAAATATGGGTAACACTTTATTATAAGGTATGTTAATTAACCATTTACAAAGTATTCATAAATGGTTTGTTAGCTATTTACTATCATTAAATGACATTAGTTAATTACTTACAAGTAGTTTATAAGTCGCTTACAAACATATTGTAAATGCTTAGTAAACTATTTACAAGGAATTACAAAATGGTTAGGTATACATTCAGTAGCTACTGTATTAATAGATTACTTACAAGTAGTTCATAAGACACTCAAAACACATTGTATGCATAACATACGTATGTTTATGAACTGTAAGCCCTGAGCCAATACAGATACCAAAATCCCCATATCGACTTACAAATGTAGAATTCATTGTTTAGAAAGATCATAATAAATGGTGTATACAAGAAAGTGACTAACATATGTATTACATGTCTCTTATCGGTTGGTAAGTTGTTTTGCAGCTGCCAATCTTGAGCGAGTGCTATTTATACTTCGCTTTAGCTTTCAGGCCTGGCTCAGCAGATGCTTTTCTTCAAAGCAATTTAGAAAATTGATGAATCAGAAGGGATTTGAACTCAGGTCTCCAGCTTGAAAGGCTACATTGAAACCCACAGGCAATGAACTGGTGCAGATGACGATAGGCACAATGTGGAATAACAGTGTAAAGCTGTGAACTTGGCTGTAGTTTACCGTTATTTAATAGGACCAGCACCATACTATTTTCACGGTATGATGCTGTTGTTGAAGATAACGGTAGCAGAATAATGGTTCAGTACTGGCAACTGTTGCTGCTAGTAGTTTGCCATAATTTAACAGCAATATTTTTTACAGTGTGTGGTGCCTCTCTGGTCTCAGACAGTGAGCCTATCCAAAAGACAGGCCCTGGCCCCACACTGAGACCAAA
>NC_055978.1:20309293-20314293 GCF_018492685.1 Alosa sapidissima | reverse complement strand
AGCTGGAGCAGTCAGAGTGTTTGTCCTGCGGGTGGTGCTGAGGTGGAGCGAGGATCGATGGCCAACAGAGAGGAGAGGCATGGGCCCGACGGATGCAGCGGCTATTTTTGGGACTGGCACTTTCCAGGCCCCAGAGGGGAGCGGCAATCCGAGCAAGAAGAGTCCACTCCGTGGGTCAGGGAGAGGAGAGGAGAGGTGTCCGCAAGGCCCTTCAAGGGTGTTTCAGGAGACACATACACACACATACTAATACACATACATACTGTTAGGATAGGTTAGGGTCACACGGTAGGGCAAGCACTGACAGGCGGGGCTTCAGTGATGTCACTACCTGTGGCTAATTAGGTTAAATTGGACACCTGTCCTGAGTCCTGGGCTCACAATTAGTTTCCAGGCCTATGAGAAAGATTGGCAGCCTGTGTATCCTCTTCTGTGCGTTTTGCCTGTTGTGAGTACGCCAAACTTGGACCCGTTTCATTTTCGTTCATTTGGATTTTAAACCACCACCTAGCAAACTGAACTCAGCCTAAAATTAGGAACCAGCGCTTGGGCTATTCAGGAGACATCGTGAGAGAGCTATACCGGGTCAGCGAGAGCCACAGGTAAGTAACCTCTTGCTGGAGCTCTGCCAAAGCTGACACACACATTGCACCCACACACGGGTACTTCCACGTGTTTACATCACGTAGGGCCAGTGTGTAGGTTAGTTCTAGCTTTTCTTTTAGGTTACGTTGTGGTCCGAGGTCAGCTATAAACATACCCTAGACAACGTAGCTTTGGTTTAGATGCTGTGCCTCGGCCTTCTCGTAACAATACACACACACAAAAACGCACACACACACATACAGCACATAGCCAAACACACAGACTCACATGCATACTTACACATAGACACACACACATTTCAATACATGTTTATGTTTAAATGTATGTTTATGTTTGTGTTGATATTTATGTTCATGTTTATGTTTATGTTTGTGCTAATAATTTAGCAGATGCAAAGCAACAAATAGTTAAAATACAATAGTTAAATAGAATAGTTAAAATGAACAGTTAATGGTTATGATGGTAAGGCCACATTAAGGATAGTAATGATAGCAATAATGCCAATACAATGTCAATGATCAATAATAAAAATAAACAAATAAATATAAATAAACAAATATACATAAATATACAAATACATGCTGTTGTACGTCACACACATAAGACACTGCTCATGTTTTAATATAGAAACAAACATATAGTTCAAGTTTACACACACAAACACCCGTGTATGTGTGTGCACTTGTGTATATGTGTGTGCATTAGTTTGTATATTGTAGATAGTAATAATATTGGATGTGTTTCCACATGACCAAAACATATTACTGTAGACACACACAAACACAAGCACACACACTGGCACAGACACAGTGACAAATACAGTGAAAGAATCATACACATATAAACACACATATGCGCACACACACACACACAGACACACACACACTTCCATGACTGACAGAGATAGGTCTGGGCCTGGGGCCTGGCAACATGGAGGGCAGCGCTAAGATGAAAATAAACGCCATCAATAAAAATGAGTCAAAACACGACATGCCATGTGTCTAAACATCCTCCAGAGCTACAGAGCAAGGTCACTCATGCACACACAAACACACACACACACATATACATTGTCATTCTCACACTCTCTCTCTCTTTCTCTCTCACACACAAACACACACACACATATACATTGTCATTCTCACACACAGAGACTCTCTCTCTCTCTCTCTCTCTCTCTCTCTCTCTCTCACACACACACACACACACACACACACACACACACACACACACGCACACAGTCCTCACTGCTGAACCTAATCCTGAGGGTCCCACCTGCTAAGCTAAATATAAACAAAAGAAAAGGGAAGAATCAAGAGAGAGAGAGGGAGAGAGAAGATGAAGGAGAAAGAGAGGAGTGACAGGAGGACCAGAGGGGGGAGGCTATTAAAAGAAAAGATTTGGCTGGCATTGATCCAGTCAGAGGCGCCCAGAGTAGTGCCTATCTGAAGATTGATCATGTTGGCCCACCAATCCAAAATAGCAGACCTGCCAGAGTCAATGTGCGCTCCACTTGGATGGAGAGAGGTTTAAAGACAGTGACACATCTTATGCAAGCTGGACTCACACATGAGCACAAACACACACATACACACAGAAGAATCTCTCTCTCTCTCTCTCTCTCTCTCTCTCTCACACACACACACACACACACACAAAGAGAGAGAGAGAGAGCGAGAGAGAGAGAGAGAGAGAGGATATGTTGCCTGCCTCTTTTCCTGTGCTAAAGAGATTGTATTACTCAGAGGTTACAGTCCTTGAGGTTTCCCTTGGACATTACTATGGCAACATCGCTGAACCTTTGCAGACTATAATATAATTACCAGCCGACTGGCCAACTCTGTGCACCAGAAATCACCCTTTTGTGGCTCTCACTCCACCTCTACCTCTCCCTTCTCTCTCTCTCTCCCTTCTCTCTCTCTCTCTCTCTCTCTCTCTCTCTCTCTCTCTCTCATCTTCCCCCTCTTCCTTACTCTCATTATCCCCATCTCAGCTCCAGGAAGGGAAAATCTCTTATTTTATTCTTCTCCCCACTCTCTCTTTCCATTCCCTCTGTTTTTCCTGTATTCCCCCCCCCCCCCCACTTGGTATGAATGCATATTCCAACACGCTCGGTGCTTTTGCATCTGCAGAGCAGCAGAGCTCCTTCCACTGGGCACTGACGCGTCATGCCATGGTTCCTGAGCTACCTGTCTGAGCCTGGGAGCTTTGATTAATATGACTTCCTCTCTCTGGAGCTGCTTGCTCAACTGTGCAGGGTATTGTGACTCAGGTTAATTAACAGGGAAAAAAGTCTATGTTTGAGTGATCTACCGAAAAGGTAATGTTAGTACTTCATTGTGTGGTTGTTCAGGGCTAGTTGTGTTTATTTTTGTATATTTATTTATATTTCAGTTTTATTGTTTCTGGCATGAACAATGAGTGAGAGAGAGAGATGGAGAGAGAGAAAGAGATGGAGAGAGATGGAGAGAGAGGATATTTTCCTTTGTGTGAAAACGTTCATTAGCAGGTGCATTTTAGTTTACCACTAAAGTTAAATATCACCTTATTGTGGGTGTTGTGAAGGGAATGTGTTAGAGGACGATATGGATGGCAGTGTGTGTGTGTGTGTGTGTGTGTGTGTGTGTGTGTGTAGGAGACTTGGTGCTAATGAGTACACACCGCCACATTCCATCGCTACAGGCGTGATCACAGCTCAGGTTTACACTTGAGCTGATATGTTCTGTGTTTTATCATCTCCGCCACCCTGTTGTGGAGAACAACAACCGACGCCTCACACTCACCGTGCTGTTAGGGCATTCTTACGCTTCCTCAGGCTTCTCTCTAAGATCTGCATTGATGTAAGTGCAGGAAAAGTGCAATGAATACAGCTTTTCAAAGATTTATTTCGAGGTGATCATCTGTTATGTCTATATGTATTTACCTCCTTTATCAGAATATCAACGAGAGTGATCCCAAAGATAAACATGTTAAAACAAGAGAGTCCAATGACAAACTTACTAATAAGTGTACACACACAGACAAACATACACACCCAAATGCAAACAAACACACACAGACACACACACACATACAGTACATACACTTTAGCACAAACTCACTCACCAAAACTGGTCTCAAACCTCACCTTTAATTATCAAAAGTCATGGATAATTAAATTCTCTTGTTGTCTGGTGGAAGTAAGAGTATCTTTCAGAGAAAGTCCAAGTTGACCACACACAGACTTTTCAAGCATTTTTTATTCTATTTCACACAAATTGCCCCATCTGCTTGTAAACAGATCTTAGTCAGCCATTATTTAGGAGACCTATTGTATTTAATCACAACAGGCCGCCATTTCAGTGCCTGGGGGCTCCGGATGAGGAGACTGAGTGGAATATGTAAACTCAAGGCTGAACAGTACTTTGAGCATCAAGACGTGATACAACTATGGACAACACATTATATAACACCTCAAACTACCACCTCAAATATGCATATTCCCATAAATGATACAGAAAGATGTATGAACAGAGTATCAATGTGCAAATGATAATGAACATGGGAGAGGTCACAAAAAAACATTGACAGAGCTTGAAATGTGAGCATTATAATAGCATTAGCATTATATCATTATATATAGCATAAAACACACAGACACAAACACACACATACACACACATACATGCACACAGACACAGACACACACACACAGATTCTCTCTCTCTCTCTGTCTCTTGCACATACGTCATACTACAAGATCAAAAACAAGTTGGCTCCTGCTCTGCTTCCTCCGTCTAAGTCAACATGAAAAAGTTAAAACCATCACCGCCAGCTGTCCTAATGATTCACTCAAGAGTAGTGGTTTGTGAAGGCAACGCGAGCGTATACGCACATCCTTCTAAAAACAGTGTGTGATTACTCACAAAGCCTGGCACTGATCTGTCTCTTGCTGTCTCCGAATGTCTGTGTGTGTGTGTGTGTGTGTGTGTGTGTAGTGTGATTGAAAATCTGATGATGATATATTGTACATATCACTCACATGATGAAACAGAACTCTGTAGTGTTGATGTTATGAAAGATGAGATACATGAAAGAGATGGTTCAGTATTTTGAAATGGTGAGTGTGTTTGTATGTGTGTGAGTCTGTTTCTAAGATACAGATTGACTTGTGTGATGTGTGTGTGTGTGTGTGTGTGTGTGTGTGTCTGTCTTTGTGTGTGTGTGTGTGTGTGTGTGTGTGTGTGTGTGTGTGTGTGTGTGTGTGTGTGCGTATGTATGTGTGTATTTGATCATCTGTGTGCCTGTGTCTGATCATCTTTTTGTTTATATGTGTGTGTGTGTGTGTGTGTGTGTGTGTGTGTGTGTGTGAGTGTGTGTGTGTGAGTGTGTGTGTGTGAATGTGTGTGTGTGTG
>NC_055978.1:20289293-20291793 GCF_018492685.1 Alosa sapidissima | reverse complement strand
ACGCTGCAGTCCCCCCCACCACCACCACCACACAACAATGCGGCATAATATACTGGAAGATACGGGTCTTCTTCAAAACAGAAATGACATGAATTATGCATTCATCTCTTCCCCTCACTACAGCGAGAGGAATATTAATTAGATGTCTGCATTTGTCTAGCTTTTCTGAAGCTCACTAAGCCTGTCCCACACACAAAGACCCACAAACACACATACTACTGTAAATATATGGTAGGCCCTAGCATGACTTAAGTTCTGCCACCTGCATCAGAAGGACATCATGAACATAAGTAACATAAGTAACATAAGATCTTTATACCCTGTAAGCAGGTTGATAAACATTTACAGTGAGGAAGGTCCATTCTACCAATCATAGATAAGCTACCCAATATGCTATATCCTCCATTTTAATGAATTCTCATAAATCATTTTTTACCTTTTGTTTTCCAAGTAATTTCAGTAGAAATTGGGTTTTGTTATTTGATTTATCTTTACACAATCAAAACAACACAACTGTAATTTTATTGATATTACAGATTTAAATACACAAGTAAATAACATGACTTATTCATGTTTTTAAAAATGGAGATAAAGGGCCCGATCTTGACAATCTGAAATGTCTGGTCAGAGGCACACAGTTTAAAGACAGTAAAGGCATGGTTAGTCCACATTCACTAATTTAATGGCGTGATTTTGTGATCAAACACTGTCGTAAATCGCTACATCCCTGGGCGCAAGGTTGCGTGGCGAAAATTCACCACTGACTGGGTGTATGATATAAATAAGACCTGCGTCACACTTTACACCACCTTTCGCCGGATGCGATAGGGCCCATGGCGTTTTGGAACCAAACTCTTCAATTATATATTTAGGGAGCTTTACTGACGCAACTGAAAATTCAAAATGTGTTAAAATGAAAATGCATTTCCTGTGTTGAGGTCAATTGACTGGGTAAAATACAGATATTTCAAAAGTGACTGAATTATGTCATCAGGTGAAATAGGTGTAATATTATTTCACTATGGTGCAGTCAAACTAAAAATAACATGATTTTATTACCAATTGCATTTCAATGACATTTATTATAATCTTAGCCACCATCAATGCCCTACAATATTTACCCTGTACTTACTATCTGAACTATTATCCATGGCCTACAATGTTACACAAACACTTCGGTAAGATAAGACGGGCCAGAATGGACTGGGTGGCCCAGTGTTGTTATACGTGAAGTTGTTTACAAGAGTTCTGGTTCTGGAATCACAGAACATTTGGATGCAGAATAAAAGTGGCAGCTGAATTAAGGCAGGATTTACATCCCAAACTTCAAGCAAAGAGGACAGCCAGAACTGTGTGCAGTTGTTGTTGTGGGAGGAAGAGTGATGAATTATTCAAGTCAATTTGATTTTTTTATTCCACAGGGTAGTTATTTTAGAATGCAAATGAGTTAGGTGTACATTGGAATTACCTCTGTTCCTCTACACTCACAAAACATAAATATTTGACATTTATAATTATAATTTGCTGTTTCCACATTCAAAGCTGTAAATTTGTTATAACTACAGTTTGTTAAAAACACAATATGTACAATACTTTTAATAGACAAGGTACAGTATTTGGCATACTTACATACAACGACTTCATTATATAATTTACAATTTCTCAAGTACTGATTTCATGTGAATATTTAATCCAAAAATTCACAACAAATGTAAATTTGAAAGAAAAAAACAAAAATACAATACAAAAATGACTCATTGAAATAATACTCCAGTTAATTTCTTAAAATGCAAACAAACAAAACAAAATGACGGAATTGAGTTTAGTTATCAGTATGTTCCTCTACAAATGTACAGAACAGTTGTACAGAACGGCAATTACACTGACATGTGAAATCCCAGACGAGCCCCCAAGTAATGAACTTTAATGGACACTGTAAAATAATAGACGCTGACAAGGTGAACTGTTTAGCTAAACAGCAGAGGTGACCAGAGTAGACTTAACATATGCACAGCTGGATCACTGCTAAGGAATTCATGTTCTGAATGAATCAACAGCCAGAGCGGCACCCCACTTGTGTTTTAGAGTTCTGGCAGTGGGTTAAAAACATAATTCCTGGAAGTACTTGTGAGAGATATAAGCTGTGTGAGTAAGAGTGTGAAAGAGAGATAGATAGATAGAGAGAGAGTGAGAGAGAGAGATTAAAAGAAAGAGAAGAGCTGAAAGGGAGCAAGACAGGTAATAGCCATTATCCGATTTGTGCTCATATTGATCCCAAGTATCATAAAATAACAGCAACATTGAAATTAGTTGAATCGTTAAAACATGAGAAATAAATCAAATAGTCATCAGCTTCTTATCCAGCTACTCTAAGGCAGGACAAGTCTGCATTCTCTCTCTTCAATGCACAAGTGTATGTGCCTACACACACATATGCATGTATACCACACACACAGACACACACACACACACACACACACACACGCACACACACATACAC
>NC_055978.1:20276793-20284293 GCF_018492685.1 Alosa sapidissima | reverse complement strand
ACAGAAGCACTGCGCATAATTTGACCAGAAAGTCTTCGCGTCCATAATTTGTAAAACGATGCTGCATCCGAGCAAAGATTCTAGAAGCTCAGCGCTTTTCAACTCCAAAAAGGAGGACAAATGAGCGTCCGGCTTGAGGCTGCACTGGACAGGGGTTTTAAACTGTCCGGCCCAAATCCGAACGTAGGCCACCCTATCGCTAACTGGCTTACCAGCTCCTTCTCAGGCTCTATCGCTTGCATAGGCCACCTACGTATCTCTCAGCCCTCGGCTACAACACGAAACGTAAGGCATATTTTTACATATTTTTACCATTTTCACACCTTTAACGACACCTGTGAAAAACACCTTCACTCTGCAACCACTACACTTCCTTCAGTAGCCTTAGAGCCACAATTACACGAAACCGGATGGAGACATTTCACTCGCTCTCTCGCACTCGCTGGCAGTCCCATACACAAATTTAATACCTCCTTTTCGAAAATTCAAGACATTCCAGTCAATTTAATTTTTTAGGCCTTAAAAACCGAAAGTTGTATTTAATACTTTTTAAGACTTTTTAAGGATCCGCGGGAACCCTGTGTGTGTGTGTGTGTGTGTGTGTGTTCTGTGAGTGTGGAAGACAGATAGTGTGAGATTGTGTGTATGCGTCTGTGAGAGAGAGAGAGCGAGAGAGCGCGCGAGAGAGAGAGAAATAGAGAAAATAGAAAAAGCAGAGGAGAAAAATCCAGAAGAGAGACTAGCTCCTCAAAGTAAAAATTGTGTTTCTCTCCCTCCAGAGTCGTAGTTAAAAAAGCGCTTCTCATTATTCCTCTCCGCGCCGCCCTCATGCCTCTCCGGCTGATCCGTAAGAAGGGAGGGGAGAACAGCGGGTGTCGAGCTGATTTCAGACGCCAAAGCCGGCCTAGCAGCAGCAGCCGTAGCAGCAGCAGTCAGGAAAATGAGATGCAGGCTCTCGACCCGACTTTAATTGTCGCTGGTAATACTTTGGTGATGAGGGACGGGTAAATCCTGAACAGCCAGAAAATTGGAATTAATTCAGAAATGAAGGGGGGTGAGAAGACAGGAGTTGGTGAACATTCCGGAGAAGAGAGAGAAAAAAGGAGGAGAAGAGAGGCGGCAGAGTGGAAGGGTAGACACTAAAAGCTGTCAAGAGTCAAAAAGTCAAGAAAAAAAAAGGGAAATATTAGTTTGGCGTCTGAGAGTTGGAGAGGAGTTGTTTGACTTTGTTGGTGTATTTTCTTTCCTTTTACCTGAGTACGTTGGCCTAGGAGGGACAGGGGGACATAAGAACCTGTCAGAAGCTGGCTGCGGTGGTGTGCTGGCCTCTTTAACACAGTCAAGACTCCAGCTACTCGCAGCAGGCCTGACCACTTCAAAACACGTAGGACAGGTACAAATCAACACAGTTATCATCATTTGGAATTGTTATTGTAAATTTAATCTCAATCCTCAGCTGATGGTAAACATTCGGCCGGCTGTTGTCCATGTGTTGGTGAGGGATGGGGAGGGGAGGGGATTGGGGTTGGGGTAGGAGCGGGGGGGGGGGACTGAAGTGTGGGACTGTGCTTTTGTTTATATTTATATAATTCAATAAACATTGCTTTACATTGTAAAGCTTACACAAAAAAAGGACAGTTATCTTCACACAAGCAGACATTTTAACCTTCCTCTCAAGGATATCATATATGCATTTGGACAAAAAAGGGCCATTTGTGGCCCAAACACAATCTAATGTTGTTGATCGGGTTGGATAATAATTATTTTAGTAGGTGTTTGACTAACTGGGTACCATTTCAGCGCTAAATGCTGTTGAGTATTCAAGGGGCATAGATAGAAACAAATCCATTCAGCCAGTCCATTCTCAACATCCCTGTTGGCACTTATGGGTGTATCCTTCCATTACGAGTCAAGTCACTTTTATTTATATAGCACATACCAAAACAACATCAAGAGTTGACTCAAAGTGCTTCACCGTCGATGCAAATAAATCGTTAATAAAACTGTACACAAACAAGCGCTAATAAACAGAGTGCTAATCTAACACTGATTTGATAGTGCCGTTGTCAGTGTGTGAGTGACTGACATCTCTGTGTGTTAGGAGAGGAGAGTTTACTGCTGGATTGCTCATACCATCTCCTCCTTCTAATGAAATCATTTCGTTGCCTTATTCCTTCTTTTTTCATATGAAACCTGTCGAGCCTACACTGTCAGTTCAGAGAAACTTAGAAAGGTGTCTGGGTGTGTGTGGGTATGTATGTGTATGTGTGTGTGTGTGTTTTACTGAGAGTGGAATCAGGGATAAATAAATCGGATTCTACAAGTCTCTCAAAGATATGCCAAATTATTTCACATTTGCATCAGATGAGCTAAGAAAAAAGCAACAAAAATACCCTGACATACTGTCTATCCATTCCCACACATATTTGGCTTGAGCAGTGCTCCTCGGGGACTTTGTCTATGAAACTCCTCATCAAGACTATTATAAATTAGGGGATGGATAAGCACTTGGAAGGATAACAACCATGCAGCCCTCACTTCAAAGAAACACACATCAACACACCGCTTTCTTTTTCTTATTGGGAATAATTCTGACAATGTCTGTGAGTGGGAGAATTATCTAGTGATGCCCTGTCACATATTGCTAGATGAGTGATTGTACAGTGTAGACTAGGATACCTGCTGAAAGTGTGCAGTGTGTGAGTGTGTGTGTGTGTGTGTGTGTGTTTGTGGCTAACCTTTGTCAGGAGCAGAGATGTTGGGTTCACTGCGCGGTAATGTGGAATCCCCCATTTGGTGTGCGTTCATCCTCTAAGGAACCAAATGACCGAAATAAGTCAGAACAACTAACACCGGATTTGTTAAAGCGCCCATAACAATACCAGATCAATGAAACAGATCTCGAATTGAGCACACAGTGTCATCCAAATAACTTAAAGTGTAGTTACCTTTAACACTTAAGACCTGTGTGTCAATATTCCTTTGAATGGGAATATCCATTCTGATGTAACATTTTTCAAAAAAGTATGGTAAAATCTATTAATATTCATAGTACTATTTATTCATAGTATTATTATTAAGTATTCGTATTCCCACCCAGACTGCATTTTGCACTGAAGTTTCTGATTGCAGACATTCCATTCATTCAAAGTAAGATGTCATATTTGACAGTTATAGAGCTAAAAAATGCAGTAAATGGAGTTGGGTGAATATTCAGATCATCATGTAACCTGAGGACAAGCGAAAGAATGACATTTTCCATTGCTTGGCAACAGTAAAGCTGCAGCATTAGACCTCCAGCCTTGTACCTACAACTGAACCACAGCCAGGGTATATCCTTAACCAACCCCACTCTCACTCATGTCAAGTTGCTTAAGTATAGCCTAGCATAGCATAGTTTAGAAGAGAATAGCATAGTATAATTTAGTATAGCATAGTATACTATATGGCTTTGTGCAATACCGTGCAGGGGTGCGTTTCCCAAAACCATAGTTGCTAACCTGTTAGCAACTTAGTTGGTTGGCAATGGGAAATTGCATTGCAACCAACAAAGTTGCTAACTTAGTTTTAGCAATTATGGTTTTGGGAAACGCACCCCAGTATGGTAGTTACTGCTGCTTTTCCTAGACTAGTTGACATCATCAACACATAGTTGTAGTGTTTGTGCGTAACAGTGGTGGTGGATGTGTGTTCTGCTGTTCCACGTCACCTGTGTGGGGTCCAGGGGGTTGGGATAGATGGCACTGCAGGGTCGGTCCCGTGGGGACAGGCAGGCGTTCTCCCGTGAGTGCTTGTGTTTGTCCGGGAGCTGGGGAGAACCTAGTAGAACATGACAGAGAGCAAAGGTGAAAGTAAGGGGTTAAAGGAACATAATCCCAGCGTATATAGAAGAAGCAAGCAAATGCAGAGATATACCCTACAGTATCTCCTGCAAAAAATATACACACAAAGACAGACACACACATAAAAGCACACACACACACACACACACACACACACACACACACACACACGCTGAAGCTGGCTGCATGCCCCAGCACCCCGTGAAGGACAGGAGTGATGAGCTCCCACACCGCCCCTCCCCCTACCGAGGTGAGAATTGCACTTTTCTGGGCGACAGACAACCACAGAGGAGGGCCATTTGAATGTGTGAGCACGTGTGTTCATGTGTAGCCATGTGTGTAAGAGTGTGTGTGTGTGTTTGTACATTTGTGCACATACATCTCTCTCTGTGTGTGTGTGTGTGTGTGTGTACATTTGTGCACATACATCTCTCTCTCTCTGTGTGTGTGTGTGTGTGTGTGTGTGTGTGTGTGTGTGTGTGTTTACATGCACACACATGTAAGGTGTTTTGTTTTCTGTCCACGTTGAGCATCTGTTCCGTTCTCCTTTTCTCCTCCCACCTCTGTGGTTGCAGCAGTCTAAACGCTCTAGGTCCTCATAAAATGATCCAGCTTACTGAAGGCTGCAAAGCTGGAAGTGGATTTCTGGTTTACAAGTTTGCATGTTTCTATCTGTTTCACTCACACTCATTAACGATTAAACAATGTCATTGCCAAATGACTGAACTGTTTTACAACTATTCACATAACCCAGGCCCATTGGTGACTGGAAGACCGTGGCAGATGGATGAAGACTCTTTGAGCGCATGAAAGAGCCTGGAATGCAGCCTATCTACATTTACAACTTATTAGGTTCTTGCATGTCATATTAAACTCTGTACTTTATACTTTAACAGCTGTTAACACACGTTATCCATGCTAACATCCGTTAACACGTGTTATCCACATAATAATCTGAGGGAGTGTGTCAGGTGCTAAAGTGCATAATGTCATGTTGTCTGTGAGACTGCAGTTAGACAACAACAACAACAACAACAACACATTGCATTTATATAGTGCCTTTCAAGGCACCTAGAGCACATTACAATGAAGCACCACCAATCCCACAGGCAGACATGCAGTATGTTTAGGATGGCTAACGGTGCTCACAACCACATATTCATCACCAGGATGATCAGTGGACTCTGTCCACACTGATAGTTCTGTAAGTTATAAAGCACTGGCTGGAGGCCAAGAGAAAAAAACACAATCCATTTACGCTATCTATTCATTTAGCAGACGCTTTTATGCAAAGTCACTTACAGTATGTATGCACATTTTCATCAGCATGTTTGCTCTCGGAGAATGAAGCTACTAGGAAGCTGCTGATGAAATGAGATTTTCATTTATTTCATGCCTCAACAAATCGTAGCAGTATTGTAATGGGTGGCGATTGCTATTTATTTAGAGGAAACGTCTATGAAGGGGCAGAGAAATCTATACACCTATACAAAATAAAAACACCTTTGCTGCAGATTCACACAACGTAGAGTGATTGAGTTTGTGCGCTGAGAGACCACAACATCAAACCATGTCACCACATCCACATCACACAAACACAGACATTTAGGACTGAAGTTAAGCCCTTAAATCCAAGGCATCCCACTACAGATACCTGTATGACTCACAGTGGCAAACTCTCTCTCTCCGTCTAACCATCTGGCAGAGGTTTTACAAGTGTCTAACAAACCCCAGCAACACCCTCAACACACACACGCACGCACGCATGCACACACACACACACTTAACAGCAAAGGAGACAGGTAAAGTGAGAAAAGATGTACTCTCTATCGACATACACATCTTCACTTATTCTCACCTCTGCAAATTCCCTCTCACTGTCACTTCCCTCTATCTGGTTCTCTCTGTTGGAGTGTGTGTGTGTGTGTGTGTGTGTGTGTGTGTGTGTGTCCGTAATGAGATAAGACAATCATACCCCGCATTTACAGCCTCTCCTAGGTGCTTAAGGCTTACAGATGGCTTAATTGGTATATAACAACACTACCACTCACTAAATGACTACTCTCCACACAACCAGGCCTACATAATGGCCCCTGGAAGAGCCTTTAGATGACGGCAGTGGATGGGAGTTGTGATCATTGTATAATGCTGGTTGCCAGGGTGAGCTATAGAGATGTATGTGCACTCTCAGGTGGATCAGAAGGACAGCATGTCTGCATTAAAGTTTCCATTAATGGGCTAGACACAAGTGTAAGTGCTACTGTAGGTCCCTGTTGGAAGTTTAAGTGACTTTTGCATTCTGAAGAGTGTGCCTGACTGAGTGTGTGAAAGAGTGAATGACACCATTAGGATTAAAAGAGAAAGAAAGAAAGACAGACAGACAGACAGACAGACAGATAGATAGAATTTATGTGAGAAATCCACTTATCCTGTGTGTGTGTGTGTGTGTGTGTGTGTGTGTGTGTGTGTGTGTTTGCTCTTCAAAACAGAAGAGAGGTGGAGGATGAGGTGAGGAGAGGAGGAGGAGGGTAAGAAGAGGAGATGGAGGAAAGGAGGAGAGTGACAGGAGAGGAGGAAGAGGAGGAGATAGAGAGGAAGATGATGAGGAGGAGTGGGGTAGAGGGCCAGGAGAAGAGGAGGATGATGAGGAGGAGGAAGAGGAGGAGAGTGTTACCTCTAGCACTGGAAGGAGCAGAGCTGGTCACATTAGGAGACGCAGAGTGGTTGGAGCTAAGGCTCGAGGTAGATGGGCTTGGCTGAGGAGAGACACAGAGTGGGCCGTTGGTTTCGAGGAATCTACCCCTTTATTGCAGTCCTGTTGTTGTGTTTATGCTCTCTAAATATCATCATCTAGTTTATTATACAAAAATACGTTCTGGTTGACAGACTTGGCAACACTGTACACTGCACAGGAATGTCAATAGAGCTCATTAAATAAGAATAACATAAAAATAAAAAATTGGATAGAGAGAGAGAGAGAGGTAAATACTGACAGAGATAAATGTCGAAGAGTGGAAAGAAAAAAACAGAAAGCCAGAAATAATGAGATTTTAGTAAAACTGAGAGAAAAGGACACAGAAAGGGAGAGAAACATACCAGCAGAGGACAGAGAATGAGAGAAACAGAGGAAAAGAAAAAAGGGCAAGAAAGGAAAAAAGGAGAGAGACTAGAACAGAGAGAGAGGGAGAGAGAGTAGAACACACACAGAGAGTGAGAGAGAGAGAGATACCAAAAAAAAACATGCATATAATATTACAGAGAAAAGAGAAAGAATGAGAGAAAGCAAGAGTGCAGGAGAGAAAGAGAAGGAAAGAGAGAAGAGGCAGACAAAGGCAGGTAAGTCTGAGAATGGCCCAAAATGACAGATCATGATTATTTAAAAGGATCGCCGCAGTTCAAGATCACATGTAATAGGTCTGCTGATGGCCCATTATCTCCAGTCAAAAAAATTGTGTGTGTGTGTGTGTGTGTGTGTGTGTGTGTATGTGTGTGTGTGTGTGTGTGTGAGTGTGTGAGTAAGAGCTCACCTGCATGTTGAAGACTTCGTCAGAGCTCTCTGATTGGCCCGTGATGTTGCTCACCTCATTGGAGGCCTGAGACGACAGTGACGACGATGAGTATCTGTTCACCGCTGGGTAGGTCAGAGGGCTACATACAC
>NC_055978.1:20266793-20269293 GCF_018492685.1 Alosa sapidissima | reverse complement strand
CTAACATTTAGGACAGGGATATCTTCTCATGATGAATAACAAGCATGAAAAGTCTCTAAACACTTGGCTGGCTCCATCTGGCCTATACGGACATGCTGGTTGTGGTTTGTAGAGAGGAGTTAAAAGTTCATGCACTGTCAGAGAGTCCATAAAATATTCAGGTAGGGTCTTCAGATCTGGTAAACCAACTGTGAGGGGAGAGGCACAAGACTGCTTTATTCAGAGTAAATGTGAGCCAACATGTGTTTACTTAAAAACACATTGATCTGAGGGGGCTCTCCAGACAGCGTCCGATGTATTGAGCGAGCGTGTGGAATATGTGTAATGTCACACCAAACGAGGGAAAGTATTGAGAAAGAGATGGAGAGAGAGAGACCAGAGAGAGAGAGAGATAGATAGACCAGAGAGAGAGAAAGAGAGAGAGAGAGAGATAGACCAAAGAAAGAAAGAGAAAGAGAAAGAGAGAGAGACCAGAAAAAGAGAGATACAGTACCAGAGAGAGAGAGATAAAGAGAGAGAGAAACATGTATGTGTTTGGGGGCAATGAGGGAGTGGGAGAGAGAGAGCATGTAAAAAGTATGATGCACTTAAAAAGAATACATCAAAAAAAGAAGAAAAAAAAAGTGCACAAAATACTCTTGGTGAAGCAGAGGAGCCAGACTAGCTGTCAAGTGAGTCTGAAAATCATTAGAAAGCCCCAATTAAAAATGAAGCGCTTTGCAAATGAGAGCAAGAGCAGTCTGGCTTTCTCCACCAGGCCTTCAAATTGAAGTCATGCATCTAAATATTAATGCTGGTGGGATTTGGGGGTGGTGGTGAGGTGGGGTGGAGGGTGTAATTCAATGGCGTACAAATTGGGCTCCCCGTCATTAGCACAATGCAAATAAATTAATGCATTTAGGGAGTGTGGTGAGCATGGTACTTTGTGCGCAGAGTTGTGCCTGCTTTGTTATGCGGCAGCAAATTGAAACATGAGCCGTTTGTCATATTGTGAGTGCGGGGTGGGGGTGGGGGGGGGCTTATTACTCTAGACACATATATATGTATGCACATGCACACAACACACAAGCATGCACAATCTCATACACACACAAACACAGACACGCGGCTGCAACGATGCACAAACGCCCACAGGCGATGAGAAGAAAGGGCGTCCGGACATAAAAAAAACGAAAAAAAAAAAAAAAAACGAAAGCAGTTCCTTGCGAGCAACTTCACTCTCCGCTCTCTGAGCGAAACCTTTCAGTGCCTCTGAGGAGGTGAGCAAAAGGCCGCTATTAACAGGGGGTTGCTATGCAACAGTTGGACGAGAGTGCTCTCTGGAAAGAGGCTTATTTTCCCAGCGTCACGTGACTCCCCACACATCTATCGCCGTGCTTTTTATGCGTTATGGATTTTCTGCTCACATGGCACTGATTCTCAACAGGCTTCTACAACAGCTACCTATATTAAGGGGCTTTTTTTCCCTTTCTCTTTTATTTTTCTGCAGGCAGAGTGAAGGGCAGCCTCATCCAGCAATGCAAAGAAGGCTGATGCTGGCTGGATATTGCTTTGCTGTCTGTTGCCTATGCAAGGCTGGATATTGTGGAGATGGTAATTAAGCCAGTAACGCCGGGGTCATGGCTAATTAACTAGCAGTCACATTTCACATTGAGATTGGGGACATTTACATTTACATTTATTCATTGAACAAAAGTTTTGTTTATCCAAAGTGTCTTACAAAATAAGAAGCAACATTCAAACTGCACTGCAAGGGAGACCTTAGGTAATAATAAACACTAGTACTAGAGGATGAGAGTGCAGATGTACTCGAGTACAAAGTGTAGTCTAACGAGAAAGTAAAAGGAGGGAAGAAAAGTGCATGGTAAGTGCATGGAAAGTGCATGGTAAGTGCATAGTAAGTGCAGGTGTGTTAGAGGTTAGCTATGGGCTACACCAAAGGGCAACTGATAGCTGTTATTTCACATGCTTCTGTACAGTTGTTTGCAAAATGGTAAATGGGTACACTGTGAATGGACAGCACTCTACTCCTACGAGCACTCAATAGGTCTATATAGATTAGTGTGTCACATTCACCAATTCACACACTCACACTCACACAGACACACACACACACACACACACACACACACACACACACACACACACACACTACAGAATGGTCTGAGTGAAAAGTTACCTATACCTATCCTTACCAGTCATCTCTTCGTAACATTTCAGTCATTAGAAACTGCAAGCTTGAAATGCTTTTGTATATTTTTAAAACCTTCTGTTGCTTTGTTGGCATCAGATACTTTAATTCCTTAATACAGTCATAGTAGTAGTTAGCCTAGAAATCTAGACGCACCCTAGCGGCAGCAAATTATATTTGCTGCCAGGGCTAGTCTAGCAACTCTCCGTTGGCTTGTGAGCTTGAAAAATTAAACATCTATCAGGCCAATCAAATTGTGTATTTGTTAGGCGGGCTTAACATAATGATTGATGGCAGAGTTGCAACGGT
>NC_055978.1:20254293-20261793 GCF_018492685.1 Alosa sapidissima | reverse complement strand
CAGCGAAGCTGGCATGTATTATGAGTGGCCATGTATGAGTGGCATTGGGGCGCGGGAGCCGGGTGGGACATTGATTAATAACGCGGCGGGATAACAAAGCGCTGCACTAATTCGGTTTGACCAGCTCTGTCCGCTCTAATTGCCCTCCCAGGAAAGTCACACATTCCACTGGGGTGGATCTCACGCACTCACGCGCACACACACAAACACACACACACACACACACACACACACACACACACACAGGCTCAAACACCATCCCCCCCAAACAGCTGTCCCAGTCACTGCAGAGAATCATTAAGATGGTCTGCCATCACACACACACACACACACACACACACACACACACACACACACACAGAGGCATAAGCATGCACACACACACACACACACACTAATATATGCACAGATGCATATGCACACACACACACACACTGCCCCTCTCCTCTATGGCACAGCAGCTCTGGTACGAGTGGATTGATTTCCACTAAGCACACAGATGTGTGTTCACAACACTGTCCTGGCTCACTCCCAACATGACGGTATCTTCACCTTGTTCCAAGGAGGACCGTTAGAAGGAACTAGCAGTGCGCAGTGTGTGTGTGTGTGTGTGTGTGTGTGTGTGTGTGTGTGTGTGTGTGTGTGTGTTTGTGTGTGTGTGAGTGGTTATCTGCAGGATGTGACTTTTTGCACTATCTGGATGGCAGTCCTGAGAGCTTTCTTTCTCTCTTTCTTGCCCTTTCCTTATGTGTGTGTGTGTGTGTGTCGTCAGTCTTTTCTGTAGCATCATTGCAGTGAGCTGTACAACAGGTGAGGTGAGGCACAGAGCCATTGATCCAAAATAAACAAGGCCATGAAGTGAGTGAGTGAGTGAGTGAGTGAGTGAGTGAGTGAGTGAGTGAGTGAGTGAGTGAGTGAGTGAGTGAGTGAGAGAGAGAGAGAGAGAGTGTTTATTTGTTTGTGTATCTGTGTGTGCATTGTGGACTGTTGTGTGTTTTGTTTGGCTCAAACCTGGTCTCCCCTGCAGAAGATGGACATGGAGAGGATTAATGTTGTGCAGCAATCTGGTTGAGTACGGTTGGGTTGGGTCTGTTATGCATGTACTGTGTGTGTGTGTGTGTGTGTGTGTGTGTGTGTGTGTGTTAGTGTGTTTGTCATTTCCCTGCTTGTGTGTGTGTGTGTGTGTGTGTATGTGTGTGTGTGTGTGTGTGTGTAGTATAGACAAACTACATGATGGCCTTATAGATGATGCACTTCGCAGGTTTGTGTCCTGTCTGCATAAGTGTTTGTGTCTGTGTGTGTGTGTGTGTGTGATTGTGTGTGTGTTTGTGTGTGTGTGTGTGTGCTCATGTGTGTAAGGATATACTGTTGCAGATGGTACAGCTGGTGTATGTTCTGCTACAGCTGATAGGAGTGTGTGCCGGTCTGTGAGTGTCGGTGTGGAACAACACACTGTGCACTGGCCTGGTAAATAAACTGCAGGGTCTGTGTGTGTGTGTGTGTGTGTGTGTGTGTGTGTGTGTGTGTACATTTACCTGTGAGTACAGTATGTGAGACTGGAAGTGAACGTATATATCTGTTATTTCTGTGTGTGTGTGTGTGTGTGTGTGTGTGTGTGTGTGTGTGGTGTGTGTGTGTGTGTATGTATGTGTGTGTGTGTGTGTGTGTGTGTGTGTGTGTGTGTGTGTGTGTGTGTGTGCATGATGAAGGATACACTGTGCTTCGGCCTGATAGATGGTCTGGTCGGGCTGATTGGCGTGCTGCATGGCGATGGCGTGGGGGAACTCGTTGAGCATGCGCTGCTGAAATGCCTCCAGGCGCTCGTAGTCATGGCCACGGCACACAAACTCCTTATTCTGCAGCATGCAGCACACACACACACACACACACACACACACACACACACACACACACACACACACACACACACACACAGACAAAATGTGGATTAAGATGCCATCTAGTGGTGTTATCTTAACATAGCAGTAACAGTGCAGTAGCCTATAATTCATGATGTAATGATATTGGCAGACTGGACATATATGCTAATATGACCACGATGCCTGACACATGGTCTATGCATACACATACAAGCCAGCCAAAGGGATTTGCATTAACCAACAGTATTGATATTAACAATGAAAACAACTACTGTCATAAGCTATTTCATATCACAGACTCCTCAGTAGGTAGTAATGGAGGAAGAAGCCCCATGCAAACTAGTGTTTAAATAAGCTGGTGATTACCCTTAAAAAGAAGGGGAACTTCTTCCCATAGAAGCCCACTCTAAAGAACTCAGGCTCAAGCCTCTGCTGGTCCATAATCTTATCATACAGAGAGGCCTCCTTCATCTGAAACAGAACACACAAGCACAGGGCAGGATTAACTATTAATTAATAGTTACACAACACAGATTAGATGTGAGATTGAGAAATGTATAAATGTGTAAAATTATAATAAATACTAGAGTATATCATATATTTGTAGTTTTAGACACACAAAATATGTGTGCTTGTGTGTGTGTGTGCTTGTGTGTGTGTGTGTGCATGTGTGTGTGTGTGTGTGTGTGTATGTGTGTGTGTGTGTGTGCGTGTCTGTGTGTGTGTGTGTGTGCGTGTCTGTGTGTGCACATGTGTGTGTGTGTGTGTGTGTGTGTGTGTGTGTGTGTGTGTGTGTGTGTGTGTGTGTGTGTGTGTGTGTGTGTGTGTGTGTGTGTGTGTGCGCGTGTGTCAAAAGTAGGCTTCATACTGATCAGCAAGCTCTCTGCATAAAATGTGTGTGTGTGTGTGTGTGTGTGGGTGGGTGTGTGTGTATGTGTATGTGTATGTGTTTGGGTGTGTGTGTGTGTGTGTGTGTGTGTGTGTGTGTGTGTGTGTGTGTGTGAGTGTGTGTGTGTGTGTGTGCATTACCCTCATTTTGCTCAGGTTTCTGTAGTCATAGTAGGCTTCATACTGATCAGCAAGCTCTCTGCATAAAATGATCCCATTCTCCCAGCTCTGCACACAAAAGAGACAACGAAAGGCAGAGGAGATGAAATGGACTAAGATATAATTTTACACAATTTCATATTTTATCATATCAAGGCTAAATAATTCACATTTTTATTCTAACAGAACTGAAAAGCAAACAGAAGTCGGCAAATGCTTGCACGTCTTTCACAAAGAACATTCAGCCATCTCAATGTTCCTCTCAGTGGCCTTCAACACAAACTATTCATTCCCTCATGCCTCTAAGTTGTGATACACACATCCATGTTCTACCACTGGGTGGCACTAGAGCACTGTGATCCCAATGCACCAGGGAAACTGGCAACAATTAAGAAAAGATGAAAAAAAAAAACCCATCTCATTTCACTGCAGGTACAGCACCTAGCCCTCTTTGCTAATTAAATGGCAGGTTTCCCCCACTGTTTTATGATCCTGCAGCACTAACGGACACAGATGGCTCTGGTTATGGTTTCACATGCAAATTGGGCAGCTCATTGCGCTGCGCTGGGCTTTCTTCCTGCGAGCTGCTCATTAGGCCTCCAAAGCCACTGATGACTGCAACGTGATTTGTTTTCAGAGACAAAAGGCTTTGGAGGATGATTGATTTTTATACTTATACTTGAGATTAGCCATCATCGAGTTAATTAGGCTGGTGTGTGAGTGTGTTTGTGAGAGAGAGAAAGAAAGCGAGGAGAGAGAAAGAGAAAGAGAGAGAGAGAGAGAGAGAGAGAGAGAATAAAGACAAAGACAGGAGAGGGAAGTGTCAATAGTGAAAGAGAGGGACACATAGAAGTGTGCGGTAGAGAGATTGAGAGAGTGAGGTGCTCCGCACATTAGCGCCAACACTGCGCTTTCGACCTTCGGTTGCGTTAGATTCCATTGTTTTCAACACCACCCCACACACCAGCATCACGGTTTGCCACCGTTGCCGTGTAGATTACGATTCAGTGCTATTTTTGTCAGCGCCGCTCGATACAATCCATTTGTTCATCCAATGGTTGTCAGTTAAAAGTTTCAGCGCTGATGTGCGTGGTAAGTGACAGCGCACTCATGACAGCAGGGCACTGGAGACAGGGAGCTAGGAAGCAATGTAAAGAGAGAGAGAGAGAGAGAGAGAGAGAGAGAGAGAGAGAGAGAGAGAGAGAGAGAGAGAGAGAGAGAGAGAGAGAGAGAGAGAATCCACAACTGATAGGCAGTGTGTACTGTACACACCTTTCCCCTGTCGAAGTTCTCGATGATGGTGAGATGCAGGTACTCTTTGCGCTGCCACTCCGACTGCATGGGGTAGTTGAGGAATTCCCGTAGGGGGCGCTCTGACCACTCCAGCAGCTCATCATACAGCAGCAGGGTATAGGAGGCCTCTGGAGGAGGAAGGGGCAGAGAGATGTGGCATGTGAGTGATAAAGCAACATTATACACAACATTACATTGTTCTAAGGTATGTTTTAGAATGGATTCATTGTACACATTATACACAACATTACATTGTTCTAAGGTATGTTTTAGAATGGATTCATTGTACACATTATACACAACATTACATTGTTCTAAGGTATGTTTTAGAATGGATTCATTGTACACATTATACACAACATTACATTGTTCTAAGGTATGTTTTAGAATGGATTCATTGTACACATTATACACAACATTACATTGTTCTAAGGTATGTTTTAGAATGGATTCATTGTACACATTATACACAACATTACATTGTTCTAAGGTATGTTTTAGAATGGATTCATTGTACACATTATACACAACATTACATTGTTCTAAGGTATGTTTTAGAATGGATTCATTGTACACATTATACACAACATTACATTGTTCTAAGGTATGTTTTAGAATGGATTCATTGTACACATTATACACAACATTACATTGTTCTAAGGTATGTTTTAGAATGGATTCATTGTACACATTATACACAACATTACATTGTTCTAAGGTATGTTTTAGAATGGATTCATTGTACACATTATACACAACATTACATTGTTCTAAGGTATGTTTTAGAATGGATTCATTGTACACATTATACACAACATTACATTGGTCTAAGGTATGTTTTAGAATGGATTCATTGTACACATTATACACAACATTACATTGTTCTAAGGTATGTTTTAGAATGGATTCATTGTACACATTATACACAACATTACATTGTTCTAAGGTATGTTTTAGAATGGATTCATTGTACACATTATACACAACATTACATTGTTCTAAGGTATGTTTTAGAATGGATTCATTGTACACATTATACACAACATTACATTGGTCTAAGGTATGTTTTAGAATGGATTCATTGTACACATTATACACAACATTACATTGTTCTAAGGTATGTTTTAGAATGGATTCATTGTACACATTATACACAACATTACATTGTTCTAAGGTATGTTTTAGAATGGATTCATTGTACACATTATACACAACATTACATTGTTCTAAGGTATGTTTTAGAATGGATTCATTGTACACATTATACACAACATTACATTGTTCTAAGGTATGTTTTAGAATGGATTCATTGTACACATTATACACAACATTACATTGTTCTAAGGTATGTTTTAGAATGGATTCATTGTACACATTATACACAACATTACATTGTTCTAAGGTATGTTTTAGAATGGATTCATTGTACACATTATACACAACATTACATTGTTCTAAGGTATGTTTTAGAATGGATTCATTGTACACATTATACACAACATTACATTGTTCTAAGGTATGTTTTAGAATGGATTCATTGTACACATTATACACAACATTACATTGTTCTAAGGTATGTTTTAGAATGGATTCATTGTACACATTATACACAACATTACATTGTTCTAAGGTATGTTTTAGAATGGATTCATTGTACACATTATACACAACATTACATTGTTCTAAGGTATGTTTTAGAATGGATTCATTGTACACATTATACACAACATTACATTGTTCTAAGGTATGTTTTAGAATGGATTCATTGTACACATTATACACAACATTACATTGTTCTAAGGTATGTTTTAGAATGGATTCATTGTACACATTATACACAACATTACATTGTTCTAAGGTATGTTTTAAAATGGTGTCATCGTTTTGTGACCTGGAATTCGCCTTGATAATACATGTTCATGGTGGTAAAAAAGCTAGTTGTTTATGCACAGTAGTGCCTGCAAGAAACTACTTTCAACTGAAAGTATTAGGAATACTTGCAAAAATACTGGCCTTCAGCATACTACACTGAGAGAAGGAAAGGACAGATACAGATCACTAGAGCACTACATTTTATCAGTACTACAGTGTGAATGTAGTGTACTACAGTCCAAATACAATACAGTACAATACAGTGTAAATGTAGTGTACTACAGTCCAAATACAATACAGTGTAATACAGTGTAAATATAGTATACTACAGTCCAAATACAATACAGTGTAAATGTATCAATTCAGCTTTTGCGGGAAGAGAGAAAGAGATGGGTCAGTTGACAGTATTAAGTGAGTGCTGATACTGTCCAGGGACCTCTTGAGCACAGTGGCTAGCAGACAGACAGGTCATGTCAAGTGCAGCATGCTACGAGCTGGACTCAGTGCTATCGATGTAGAGTGACAGTCTGGCTGCGGTGAGGTGGAGAAAAGGACCAGGTCTACATAGTGTGAAGTGCTTTGAACAGAATAAGGTGTGAATGCATGCAGCTGGGACTGGGTTCACTTCCTGTGTGACCACAGCTGAGTATACTGTACCCACATCTACCATCCTTTAGCCTCAAATAAAGATTTCCCTCCTATTTTCCATTAAGATGTATCTTATTACTTTTATAAAAGCTATTATAATTATCTATTTCCAAATGTTAAAAAGCCTGGCCCATGTATGAATTCAGACACAGTGCTTAAGAAGTTTAAAACCGATACCCATCTATCTATGTGTGAGATCCGTACATTAACATTACAGCAGTGTCAATAAAGCCTCTTCTGTAAATGTACATCATATGCACAGTCTTAAAGGTACAGTCAGCGATTGCACAGGAAGTTGTGCTTGTTTAAGTTTATGTTTATATTTACATTTACTAGCAGACACTTTTGTCCAAAACAACTATATACTATAACTATAACTACTAATTATACAACAAAACATATCTATTTTATCCAAGGACCAAATGAAACGCACCAGAGAGGTAGCTCACCCCTCCCTTCAGTATTCCCAGAGAAACTCCACACAGGGTTTTGTTTTATTTGGAGAACAGGCTACCCCCACTTTGTCTGTTTGTTTGTTTCCAGAGCCTTGAAAGCCTACAGAGACCGTTTTTTTTTCTTTATAATGTACCCACGGAATGGGCAGCTAGCAGATCATGAGGAGATGAAGGATGTGAAAAAGAATGTGCACAAAAAATACAAAAACTGCACCTCTAACCGCACCTTACACTCACTGCACCTTTAAAGGTGTCCACAGGTGTTGAACCTCTTTACAGATTCTGCTGCTGGATGTTTTTACATG
>NC_055978.1:20239311-20246811 GCF_018492685.1 Alosa sapidissima | reverse complement strand
TGTGTGTGCTTGCGTGCGTGCGTGCGTGAGTGCGTTGTGTGTGTGTGTGTGTGTGCTTGCGTGCGTGCGTGCGTGTGTTGTGTGTGTGCGTGCGTGCGTGTGTTGTCTGTGTGCGTGTGTGAGTGTGTGTGTGTGTGTGTGTGCATGTGTGTGTGTGTGCGTGTTACATACCTTGAGGACTTGTTGAAAATGGTCCTGATGTTCAGCATCGATGATGCGGTCCACATACCACTTCAGCACCTTGATGAGGTCCCTGGAAGAGCCGGAGGGGAAAGAGAGAGAGATAGAGAGAGAGAGAGAGAGAGAGAGAGAGAGAGAGAGAGAGAGAGAGAGAGAGAGAGAGAGAGAGGAGAGAGAGAGAGAGGAAACACATCGACAGTTTGTTTCCATCACCATTAACCATCATTATTACACACACACACACACACACGCGCGCGCGCGCGCGCGCCCACTTCAGGCGTATTTGTTTCGCAACGTGCGTGTAAAATCGTTGCGAGGTATGTACAAACAGGCCGCAATGATGTAAAAGCGCAAACTGCCTGTCGCGGGAGCTGAACATGGCTAATTGCGTTATTCGTGTCATGCATATGCATTCATGGGAGGATCCAGGGGAAAGTGGAAGTTTAGCGTAAAACGATGGGAGGGGAAGCGTAAAGAGCGCTTATTTCTAATTATGTATTCCGCGGTATGTACAAAGACTGCTCCTGAAAGCGCACGTCTATTCTGCGCCTAAATACTTCCGCCTTGTAAAAGCAGGTGTTAATCCAAATTGCAGTTCAATGCGTCAATAAGAGAACCTTTCAAAGACAACAGAATCGCTATTTAGAGCACCAGTTTTGTAAGTATTTGTACTATCAAAAGCAACCTTAACTTTCGTTGCCCTTTTGAATGTCTTACTTTCACGTCATTCACTTAAACTTTCCTACTTGCTAGATTTGACCATTTTTTCATAGCCTACGTGCACAAGTACTTTGAGTAAAACTACTGATCTTCATTATCTCCCTGCTTATTGACATCTTATCATGTATGGTATAATTTCATGATCGCTAAATGTTGGATTCTTTTTAATGTTGTCATCAGTTAACTTCATTCAGCTCTTCCATTCAGTTGTGGACGTTCGTAAATTGCGTTTATGGGCGGAGAAATGCAGAGAAAGGCAGTACACTAGTTTGATAAATACGACGGAAACTTGGGTCTGACAGCGTTCGCAATCTGCGGTTTGTCCATGACTCTGATAATGCTACGTTCGCAAATGTACGTACATCTGGCCCAGAGTGTGTGATAATTATTCAGATTTCCCGAAAAGAAAGAAAGAAAGAAATAGTCTAATGGGCAGCAATGGAGAGAAGGGAAAACACACTCCATAATGAGTATATAAAGAGTGAAAACATTACAGTTGAACACATCTCATTTGAATTGAGTGTAGAGACAGGGCTAGTCCACATGTACCAAACCGATCTTTTTTTCCTTTTTTTAGGCTATTCTGTCGCCACATTTATAATATTGCTATAATACCTTTCTTAGTAACAGTCGATACTTTTGCCTGCATCAAATCGCGCATTCGCATTTAGTGCGCATCTACCATAGGCTTAACATGAGTTACGCGTCTTTGTATGCTCATATCTGACTTCACTAGACTATGAATGCATGTATTTATGTTGTAAGACATGTAAAATAAATGAATGACACCGGCACTACGCACAAATTAATTTAAACTTACACCGCACTTCCCTAATAACTTCTGACTAGTTCTCTCGCGTCACCGACGATAGCTAGAAATGCATCAAGAAAACACAGGGAAAACACTGTTCAGTCCACCAAGTCATGATAATGATCTTCTCATGAAGTCAAGAGAATGAGTCATGATTGGCGCTGCGCAGCACCAGTTGTGATATTTATCCTACTGAGTGTAATCGTAGGTAATGTCATGTATGAAAACTAGTATTGTTAGGCACTATAAGTGTCAAGTCCAGGGCAGCTAAGGTGTGGCGATGACATCATCAATACCAGGTATGCGGTTTCGCCGTCCAAACGAACTCACAAGGGCTACGGTTTCAGATTTTTCCACTCTAGAGCAGAAAACAAGTTCAGGAGTGAAGTTGGAGGTGAGAGTTAAATGTGCACCTCTCCCTCTCTCTCTCTCTCTGTATGTCTATGTGTGTGTGTGTGTGTGTGTGTGTGTGTGTGTGTGTGTGTGTTTGTGTGTGTGTGTGTGTGTGTGTGTGTGTGTGTGTGTGAGGGTATGTATGTGTGTGTGTGTGTGTGTGTGTATGTGTGTGTGTGTGTGTGTGAGGGTATGTATGTGTGTGTGTGTGTGTGTATGTGTGTGTGTGTGTGTGTGTGTGTGTGTGCCTATGGGGCATCTCATAGTCAGGGGGGCAGCATACAGGTGTCACATTCACACTTCATTTCCCCCGTCATGCTGTGAGCCTGTGGGGATCATCTCTCTCCACGGGCCCTCTCCTTCTCATGCCCTCTGGCACTGATCTGGGACCTGCTGCTTTAAGATGCATTACACAACAATGCACCACTTTTTTTGTGGGCAACTCATCTAATCTAGCTTGTAGAGGAGAGTTAAACATGTCTACATGGGCAAAAAAAAAAGTGTATTGGATTACAATTTCAGAGCAAACACAGGTAAAGTCACAAACCTGTATGATAGAGCGCCGGCAAAATGGCTCTCGATGTAGGTGTCCATCACAGGCTTGAAGTGCTGGAACTTGCTGTCCTGAAGGAGGTTTATAATGTGCACCTAGGAGTGGACAAGGGTACAGTTATATGCAACACTATTACCTGTGTAATCTGAGTGCTGGAATTAGCATAAATAAATGTGTGCTGAAGTACAATCATAAACGGTCATAAATCATACAATCAAAAACAACATTATGTGCCAAAATGAGCTACTGAAAACCCTGGTAAACACTGATGAAAAACATCAAATCTTGTGCATTGGAGGATATCAATATTTTGATTGAAGCATTCATTGTAGAACTTTATTGTGGTTGATTTGAAAGTGTTTCAAGAGTATTCAAATTGTGAATACAGGATAAAGCATTCTTCAGTTTATTGGTTCATTATTTGGTTTATTGGACTTGGTTTATTTCAGTGGACAGATCATTGCGGTGGTTGTGCTCTCTGGATGAATTTGATTAACCTTCATCATTGCTGCTCAGCTCTCTCTCTCTCTCTCTCTCTCTCTCTCTCTCTCTCTCTCTCTCTCACACACACACACACACACACACACACACACACACACACACACACACAGAGAGACAGAGGGCGGCAGCAAGCACTACTTTAATGGGGTCAGCAACATGCCCACACACATTTCCCTGACCTCAAGAGCCATGATGTCTACTAAAATCTTTCTGTTTATGACATTACAAATGCTTTTTATGATGATTATAAATACTGTTTATGACCGTGTGGGTGCTGTTTATGACGTAACACACCATCATTTATGACATCATTAAATAGAACACTAATTTTTGTGGCGTCTTTTGAAGTGGAAAAGATGTCAAAATTAGACAGCACTAGCTTCAGTTTGGCTGTCCTGGTCTTTGTATGGGTCTTGATAAATAAGAGCTACAAAGTCGATCTGGATCTGCAAAACTGACACTTGACAGAAATGGATGTGACAGTATTGTGTGTTAATGTCTTTTTTTTTTACTTACGAGGGAATCAAACACCTTCAGGCCGTATCTCTGTGAACTCTCATCCAGAATGCCAAACAGAGTGTCAAGCGTGTCCTGCAGAAACTGCAAAGCACAACACCCCAGTCCAATAAGACAGCTGACAGACAATACCAGTTACCCAGCAACCAAAGTGCAGAAACAGATTGACAGCAGCAGTGACCATTCATAAGACAGGTGCACGAGAACGACTCCCTCCTACCTTGACTATCTCGGAGCCATCGATCTCCTTCAGCTTGGACAGGCTGTCAGTGATGCGCTCCGGGTGGCCTCTCCACTTCAGCAGGTCAAGCATGTCTCCTGCGGAACCAATCAGAGTAACACAAATACACTCCAATCACATCTCCAAATGCCTCAAGTCATTTATAACTATGAGGATAATAGAAGAATGACGTTCCACTTCAGCAGATCAAGCCTGTTTTTCGTAATGTAGATCAGACAAGATGATCCCCTAAAAATCACCACAGCACACACTAATCCATTTTGGAGTTATTTATTATAATCTCCATCAAGCAGGTTATGTTTTTGCTGAGGTTTATTTGTCTGTAAACCAGATTATGGAAGAGCTACCTGCCCGAATTCATGAAACTTTGGCAGACAGATGTACGAAGAAAAATCCTATTACAGTTGTGGAATGGACCTGAATCACTAGGTGGATGGATTCTCTATTTTAAGTTTCACCTTCACTCTTGTTGCACTATATCTCATATAGCATTTGACCTCAGTGAAGGTCTATGTTCTCTAAATGCCCTTCTAGTTCAGCAGATGCTTTAATCCAAACAAACTGACAAGAGTGCCCTTTAACAATATAATATACTGGCTAAATGGGTTTCACCTATCATGACCTTGATTGTGGAGCTCTTGCACATACACCAGTTCAACTCACTTAACCACACTGACTCCAATGATTCAATCCAATTCCGTTGATTCAATCCAATTGGAAGACACAGAGATCTCTGCGCTCCAAGTCGGAAAATTCCTGACTCTGTTTCAGGTCAGCAGAGTGCTGCATCTGATAAGCTCATCTCATATGCTCTATTTAGCAGGGAAACAAATCAGGCCTGTACTTAAACGGCCATTACTGCCGCATTAAATATTAATATGTTTACAGATGCTGCCACTATATAAATAGAGTGTGATGATATGCTGTACAGTAATGTTATAAAACAAGTCTGGGCACCATGTCCCATAATGAAGATTTTCAAACAAATCTCCCCTGCACCTTTCTCCTAATTCTGATTCAACGACTGTCATGGCAACAGGCATAAAAGCCTTCACTTCACTTGCTCTTTCTCACAAAAACTCTGGATTGGATTTAAGCAACCTGGAACCGGTTCTGATTGAGAATGAACTACAGCACCTAGCAACCATGGAACTTTTTTTAAACTCTCTCTCTCTCACACACACGCAGACAGACACACACACACAAACTCTACAATTCTGATGCGGCAAGCGATAGATAGACACAAGAAAATGGCCATGTGCTGGAATAAGGCTGCACTGACGTAAAACTGATTCTCAGGAGTGGTGAGTTTGGGGGTTCACTGTCTTGCTCAAGGACACTCTGACGATATGAGCAGCAGGAGGAGCGGGAATGTGATTACAAATCCTCCTATGTCTGCATGACTACTCCACCACCTGAGACCCTGTAGGGCTCCTGTATGCTCCGAAACTCTTTCCCCTTTTTCGCAAATTAAATAAATTAAACTTTTTTTTTAGAGCACAGCTACTTTTGAAGTGGCTCAAGATGAGTGGGACCAGAGGGGACCAAGCTGAGAGAGACCCGACTGGACTGCATCAGACTGAAATTGGCACAATTGGACTAGTCTGGGCAAAGCCCAATTACACCAAACAGAACCAGACTGGGGCCTAGGCAGACTGGACCAGATTGACCCGACCCGTACCGTTTTGGGTGAGCTTGGTGGAGCAGAGGAAAGAGGTGATCCAGAAGGACTCCTTGCTGCCCTTCACCGCCTGGTTGTTGCCGGGGAGGTTGCCTTTGGAGAAAGGCAGCTTGAGGTAGCGCGTGCAGTCCTGCAGGAACATGTTGTCCTCACACTGAGAGATGAAGAGAGAAAGAAAGAGAAAGAAAGAAAGAAAGAAAGAAAGAAAGAAAGAACAGTGCATGAGAGAAAGAGTTAGGAAATGAAGACATTTTAATGAAGAAAAGCTGTACACAATTTGTCTCCTGTACATAAATCTCTTTTTGAAACTTGTTACTTGAACAGTGTCACAGAAATGGAAAACCCCTGAAACTACAAGGCCTAAATATGACAATACACTGCAAAGCATATAAAATGCCACACAAATCTTTTGAAGAATGACTCCTGTGGTGAAGTTTTAGGCTGTGCAGGCCTACAAGTGGTATGGTGACTGGTTACACTGCCCTATTTTAGGGACATGTTCTGTATGTAGGCCACACGCACACACACACACACACACACACACACACAAAGTCAGCCAGTTTTGATGTGCAAGGCTTCACTCTTCGCTCCCTCTCATCCTTATTTAAAAGTTTCCCCCAATTTAGGGCGCTTCTGTACAAAAGCATGCGAGGGAATGATGCATGGGCCAGGACTACACAGCCATGCCTCTTCTAAGACACGCTGAGGAACAGAGTCGGAGTAGGAGGGAGCCTGTTTATGGAATGAGCAGGATGGGGGATGGAAGCAAACACACTGAAATAAATGCCTCTGTCTGAACAAAGGAAGCATGTTGCTCTCTGCACGTCCGGTGGATTCAGTGATGTCTGGTGAAGTTCACTGGTGAAACGAACGTGTGTGAAGCTTGTGATCTCATCAGCAAAAAAACTGTGGATGTTGATTTGTTTGTTGTTGTTGTTGTTGTTGTTGTTGTTGTTGTTGTGTTTTGTTTTGTATGTAACATCAGCACCAGACAGTATGGAACTGAATAACCATAGTTTATTCCAACTATGCCTGAAGAGAAAAGCTAAACACATTCATTTATTCAACTCGAAGCTTCTCTGGTCTCTAGTTAGAGACCACAGAGGGTTTCAATTGTGCCTGTGAGGAACAACAAACTCTGGTCTTGGTGCTGGTGTGGTGCTGCTTTGATGGATGGCTATTTGTTTGATAGTACACTGTGGGTTTTCTGAGCTACCCATAGGGGAAAGAGATATAAATGTCCATGACAAGAAACCACATGTGTGTGTATGTGTGTTTCTCTCTGTCTCTCTCTGTCTCTGTCTCTGTCTGTCTGTCTGTCTGTCTCTCTCTCTCTCTTTCTCTCTCTTTCTCTCGCTCTCTCTCTCTGTGTGTGTGTGTGTGTGTTGTGTTGGGGACAGCTTAAACTGCCATGTCATATTTCACTCTAGAGGAATCAGAACTGTAAACATGACTGTGCAGTTTCAAATGGAATTTTTCATTATGTTCTCCTCTTCTTCAGCATTAATGACACCATGCATCACTGTTATTGCTTCCTAAGTGTCATATGAAACACTGCAAATTAACTTCTACTTTGTTCTGAGAAATATAACTATAGTGTGTAGATGTGTATGCAATGTGTGTTGTCCATTATATCTATGAGCTGTGTGTTCAGCATTTAACCCATTGGCTGTGTGTGTGTGTGTGTGTGTGTGTGTGTGTGTGTGTGTGTGTGTGTGTGTGTGTGTGTGTGTGTGTGTGTGTGTGTGTGTGTTTATGCACGTGCCCTCTTAAAGGTAGCAGTGTTAAATCCATGAGCCTCCTAATGAGCCGTTCACTTGGCATATGAAGAAAGGCATGCTGGGAGATGGCTTCAGGGGATGCCTAGAGACAGACAGCAACAGGGCCACGGACAAGGACGAGGA
>NC_055978.1:20216811-20234311 GCF_018492685.1 Alosa sapidissima | reverse complement strand
TGTGTGTGTGTGTGTCAGAAAGATAGATAGAGAGAGAGTCTGAGCTTGCCTGTATGTGAGTATGCATGAGTGAGCAAATGTTCAAAAGTGTGTCAGTATGTACTGAAAGTATGTGTGTGTGTAAGTAAGTTCATGTACACGTGACTTAGGCCCTTCCTCTAGGTGACTGTACATGGCTGAGTGACAAACTGTAAGTGTGTCAGTATGCACACTGTCAATGTCAGTGTGTGTGTGCGTGTGCGTGTGCGTGTGCGTGTGTGCCATATGTATTAATTAGGTCTTACTGGAGCAGTGTCTGAACTCGAAGCGCACGTGTGAGCCCCTGAACATGTCGACGGGGATGGGCAGCTTGATCTGCTCGCTCCAGCGTGGGCTGTTGTTGTGGTAGAGCACAAATGAGTGGTACTCGTCCCCACCGGCCTCCCCAGCACCCGCGGCCACCTGACCCTGGGAGAGGGACACACAGACGGACACACACACACACACACACACACACACACACACACACACACACACACACACACCACACACCACCCACACACACACACACACACACACACACACACACACACACACACACACACACAATCACTGAGAGAAAACATAAACATAACACACACTTCCTACAATGACTATTCAAGATACTCTCCCCTCCCTTGCCTCTCCCCCTGTGATCTCACAGATCCACGAGCTGTTTGCAAGCAAACTATACGACTGCAAAGAAGAAGTGTATTTTAGCTGCAGCGGTCTAGAAGCGATTACCACCACACACGGACGGGTCACATTTTCATCAGACGCATGCAGACTTTGTCACGCTTGTGGCCACCCATCTGTCCATTCTTATCCCACCACAGACCTTAACCACGCGCATCTACGAGTCACATGGCATTCTGACTGTCTGGGCCAGAGGTGCATTCAAATGCTTTGAACGGAGATGAACATTTTGCATTTTGCTTCATTATCTATGAAATGTTAGATATAAACGACTTTGTGCAAACATTCCATTTCAACAGTCAAACCTTTTGTCCAGCAACCCTGCATGTCCATGGTGAACTATCTCCTCTGTTGGGGAGTGTTCAACAAAAGTCAAATCAAAAATAACTTTGCGATAAGTTCGGAAATGTTTATCTATGTTTGGGAGTTTGGACACACCTCTGATAAAGGGGTCTACATCCAATCTTTTCATCTCAACATTCAAAGTTTCACTGCATTCGTGCTCAATATTGCACTATAGTCATACCCCGGATATCCAGAGTTCTCGCGATAGCACAATGGAATTGTCTTTGCGAGACACTCTGGCAAAGACCAATGATGCACGTTACTTTTACCCCAACATCCCGGGGAACCAGCTAAACTGATGAAGACAGCGCTGCAACGTTGGAGGACAGTACACATTGGTCGTAGTGTTATCCGATTGCGTGCAGTGAGATTTTTAAATGCATGCTTGTTGCCGCCCCTCGAGTTGGACCATTACATTGTTCTTTGCCAGACCTTTAATCTTTCTAGATTATCAGGGTCTGGATTTTCCAGGCTACTATAGTCATACATTGAATGTCTATATACATAGACACATTTATTACACTTCTTGCTCTCATGCACTGCACTAAATCTTTGCATTTATTTCATTACATTCATAAGTTCATAAGACATCACTCCATTCAGACATACAACATTTGACTACAGTGTGTCAATGTTCAATAGAGAAAAGAAAGATAGGAGAGAGATGGTCACCTTGAGAATCTGTCCATCGATGTCGAGGGCGTAGACGGTGATCTCAACGTTCCGGGCAACACTCTTGCCGCCCTTCTCAAACTCGCCCCTCTCCAAAGTAACATAGAGGTCATTCCGCATCTCACCTTCATGGAGGAAACCACACACACACACACACACAGTAATTGTTATATGGCATTAACAAAACTGTGCTTCATCCTTTCACCTTGAACAGAATTCTACATTCTCTCTCTCTCTCTCTCTCTCTCTCTCTCTCTCACACGCACACAAATAAACACACACATACACACACACACACACTTTTTGGTCATTCTCCCCCTCTTTAATTGTGTCTCCTTCTATATCCCTCTGGCTGCTGAAAAAAAAAAATTACACCTGTTTTGTCATTGTGTGTGTGTGTGTGTGTGTGTGTGTGTGTGTGTGTGTGTGTGTGTGTGTGTGTGTGTGTGGGTGCATGCATTTATGGGGTAATTACAGACTTAGGCATGTTTCCATTGAACAGGAAGAGCTACAGGAAGCTAGGCAAACAGCCATGCTGTGTATGTTACGTAGCCTCTATGTGAGTCATTACGACATTACAATACCTACTTCAAGCAGGAAGTATAACCTATATACAGTAATCTATAAGGCAGAGATATTTTCAGAACACCTTTTTAGATGTCAGATATCTAAATTTGAGCTGAGTGTGTAACTGAAAATAAGAACTGAACCTTTACAGTGGTACATTATGAAATATGTAAATCATTGCCTGGATTGTTGCCACATTTATTTTTTTACAGACGCCATTACTTGTTGGTTTTCTTGTGTTTGTCTCCCTTAACATGGTTTCTGCAGCCTGATACGTGTGTATGTGGGTGTTAAGAATCTTTCATACAAAGGAGCACTTTGTATGAAAGATTCTAAATAAATAAACCAGTCTAGTAAATAATTATGGATATGATGATAACTACATCATCAAAAGAGTCAAGAGAGACAATGATTCCAAAGATTCCATTGAATAATGCATTTAACTGGTAACAATAGTCTTGTATTAAACCATTCCATAAGGATCACAAAGGTGTCTAGGCAACATCATGATGCCACAGAACACAGCACAGGGTAAACTAGAAATTTTGTTTGCTTTTGCTTGAGTTTGTGTAGAAGTTGGCTGGTTTCAGATTTTGTGATAATTTGATGTTCGAACTGTGATTTCTGGCGATCTAATTTTAATGTGGTTCTGCTGGTTCTTAGTTTGCTGCCTGGCAGCACGGCAGGATGAAGGCAAAACAATTAGGAGACGCATCAAAAAATACGGACTGGTGGAACTAAAAAGAGAACTGGAGGCTTTGGGAGTTAACATTGATGAGGACGTGGATGAGACTAAAAAGAAAAACAAAAAGACCAAAAAGAAATTACAAAAGCTCCTAATAAAGGAGCTAAAGCGGGTCGAGCCCGGCAAAACTGGTCTGGACAACAGGGCATACGAGGACGGGTTTACTAAGCCCATGGATATCCCCGAACATGTCCTGTCTGCTCTGAATGAACTGGAGGCTTTGAGAGTTAACACTGATGAGGACGTGGATGAAACTAAAAACAAAAACAAAAAGAAGACCAAAATGGAACTACAAAGGTTCCTAATAAATCAGCTAAATCATGTTGGGCAAGGCAAAACTGGACTGGACAACAAAGTTTACAAAAAGGAATTCACTATGCCAATTTTAGATCCCTGAAGATGTCCTAAATATTCTGGGTGATTTGGACACGTTCTTGGATAAAGAGTTGGAAAAATCAGAAAGATATGAATGAGAATATGATGTAAAAGCCATGCTCGACAGTCTCCTGTTTAAAGTGGACTCGACTCTGAGTGAGTAGAATACATCTGCTCACATTGGGTGTAAAAAGTAGCCTTGTATCACTAGAACCGACTTGAGCAATAAGTGGGCTATGTAAAAAGAGAGCTCACATTTAAAACATCAAAATGGTTCAGCAGTTAACTTTAATGAAACACTCCTCCAATTTGTTTAGCTTCAGAAGGACGAATGAAAAGGAAGAGAAAGAGACAGCGTTGAGGCCAGAGGCTGGAGACAGGAAGGAGGAGGCCGAGTGGGAGGCCTGTTTCTGGAGTGCCACACAGAACCACAAAGGCTCCGTCCCCAGGAGGAGGTTTCAGAGGGGAAGACACAGCAGCAGACGGCTGACAAGAACCATCAAAAGCATCAATAAAACCCATACCAGAAGCCAGACTTCTGGAGATCTTCACTGTTTCTCCTCTATTCATTTCTCAAATATAATTCTGCAACCTAATGACTTGTAGGACCAGTAAGGACCAGATGGGAATGTACAATCCCCTTATGCTTTGTATAATGTACATCTGTTAAGATTCAAGTTCAGTATGCAAAAATATTACTGAACATCGCCAAATTCAACCGCTAGAATGGAGAATATAACCTTACTGAGTGTCTATGTGTAAACACGTGAGAGAGAGACATTTAGTTTGTCTGTCAGTCTGTCTGCTTGTTTGTATTTTTGTCAGTATATCGGATGTCTGTGTATATGGGAGATTTTTCTTTTAGCATTGGAGAAGTCTTGCAGAACGGCATAGTCATGCCCCAGTGACATAAACACACACACGCACGCACACACGCACGCATGCACACACACGCACAGACAGCTCAGTTTTGCATGGAGGGCAGGTGTTTCCTGTGACAAACATCCACAGTGGGTAAGCATTCACTTCACACACTCATCAGCATCAGTATGCAGAACCTCTCACACACAGACATACCCACACCCACACACCCATACCCACACATACACACACACACACACACACACACAAAGACAAAGATATACCCACCATCCCACACCCAAACACACACACACACACACACACACACACACACACACACACACAGGAAGACAGGACTGTTTTTTGTTATCACACCTTTCCAATGGTGTGGGTGTAACATAACATACTCCCTTTTAAACTGGAGACAAACGGCTTTGCCTCAGCAGTTACGAGCTCTCTCTCTCTCTCTCTCACACACACACACACACACACACACACACACACAGTCACACACACACACACTTTTCTTCTACTTATCTTCATTTTGCCTCACTTTAAAGAGGCATCTCTCATCCCTATACTCATCCCTATTTGTTGCTCTTGACTGACTGCACCAGTTCAGTTATTTGATGTAAAGAAGTGCAAATTCACATTTTATTGCACTTTTTGAGCTCAGAGAGGATGCAAATGCATTTCTATATGTGTGAATATATGTATGTGCATATGTGTGTTTGGGATTGCATAAGTCATAAGTCTGTCTCAGAACCCATGTGCACTGTATGCCTGTGAGTGTGTGTGTGAGTCATGTGTGTGTGTGTGTGTATGTGTGTGTGTGTGTGTGTGTGTGTGTGTGTGTATAGTGAGTAGAGTGAGTGAGAGAGAGAGAAAGAGAGAGAGAGAGCAGAACAGAACACTCTTAAACAGCCCGCTTTTCTCGAGGCCTGAGCTAGAGGTGGATCAGAGCTATATTATGCTATTATGCTGCACTACACCTCGTTGTGCTATAGGGGAGGGAGGAAGGATAGAGAGAGAGAGAGAGAGAGAGAGAGAGAGAGAGAGGGTGGGGGTGGTGGAAGCAGTCCAGCAGAGCCGAGGCAGTGCAGTGCATGTGGCGTCACCGTGGGGACAGAAATAGCCAGGGAGTTTTGAAGAAGCAGCACACTGCTGAGGCGACCGGGGCCACCTGTGCTGGCCAGGGGCCACCAGTCGCCTCTTCCGGACGCACAACCATCCCCCACCCCCTCTAAGTCTGCCACCCAGCCGCACGGCAGAGGAAGTGCCACTGCATTCCATCTGAGGTCTGCTACCACAGGATCAGGCCCTGCACTCATAGCATCACTATATAGTGAATAACTATTGTTGTACTATATAACTATTTATCACCCGGAGAGAAGAAATACTCTTTTCTGATTGGCTGGCGGGGTGGCTTTTAATTCTGAATAACGGGACACCTATGAAGTAGATCTGGTAAAAAAAATAATCGCCGTTCCATATCAATGCTTATGAATGGTAACTATAACAACGATAGTAGGACGACGGTTGAGCCTGGAGGCAGGCTTCGCAACAACGGAATCAACTGTAAACAAGCTAACCGTCCATGCTATCACTGCTATAGGGCCAAAGGAAGCTGTACAACAAGCTGAACTAGGGAGCTTCTTTTTAAACGGAACTGCGTGTTTCCTTTAGCCTGATGAGCCAGACCCACATTAAAATGGTCACCGTTCGCAGTGCTCAGTCCGAGGGGCGGGATAATCGGTTGTCTTTCAAATTCCCTCTGCACGCAATAGGACAGGCTATGAGTCCCATGCGTTTCCCACCAAGTAGCAGGGAATTCAAGCCAAACCGTTGCAACTCTGCCATCAATCATTACGTTAAGCCCGCCTAACGACTCTATACACGATTTGATTGGCCTGATAGAAGTTTAATTTTTTGAGCTCACAAGCCAACGGAGAGTTGCTAGACTAGCCCTGGCAGCAAATGTAATTTGCTGCCGCTAGGGTGCGTCTAGATTTCTAGGCTATGTTTCCTTTGCTTTACAGAGGCAACCGGGTGATAAGCGGTATAACGGCCTTCGAGGTGTGTCCAGTTATACGGAATTAATGGACTCGGGCCGCCGCTGCGCGTCGGGGAGTTTTTTGCCCCTCGCCCTCGTCCATTAATTCCGTATAACATGACACCTCGGCGGCCGTTATCCCTTACATAGTGAATAACTGTGTTGTTGGACTATATAACTACATTGTGAATAACTGTGTTGTTGGACTATATAACTATATCGTGAATAACTGTGTTGTTGGACTATATAACTATATCGTGAATAACTGTGTTGTTGGACTATATAACTATATTGTGAATAACTGTGTTGTTGGACTATATAACTATATCATGAATAACTGTTGTTGGACTATATAACTATATCGTGAACAACTGTATTGTTGTTGTTTGCTATATAGTGCACTATGTAGGGAATGAGTGGATGCTCTGAGCGCAATTTCAAATTGTTAGAGCTAATTGTTGCGTGTGTGTATGCCAGGGGGGCGGCAGCAGGAGAAGGAAGGAGGGGGGGGACTGATGGAGGGATGATGAGTGTAGGGTGGATGTGCTTTTTATGGAGGATACAAACAGTATGACTAAATCTCTCTCTCTCACACACACACACACCCACACCCACACACACAAAGAAAAGAGAAGGAGGAGCGACAGACTGAAAAAAACATCCCCTGAAGCATCCCCTCTGAAAGAAAGGGCACAGTCTTTGAATCACACAATCAGACACACACACACACACTCACATCCACGCACCATTAAATAATGGATTAAACAGAAAGCAGAAATGAATGGGGAGACCCCACGCTAGCCATGCATCCAACGCGCCATTCATGCCCACTTCTTTCACAGATCATTTCTCATTTCATAAAGGTCACAGGGCTTTACATCCCCCTGAGACGGCCCCCAGTCTTCTCCAAGTCACTCACTCATTGACTGACAGACCGCCTAACTGGCCAACTGAGACCTCCAGAGACTAGGTTGTGTGTGTGTGTGTGTGTGTGTGTGTGTGTGTGTGTGTGTGTGTGTGTGTGTGTGTGTGTGTGTGTGTGGTGATCGCTGTAAGAGGAAGAGAGAGTGACACCCGGGGTTAGCACAGCAACCTGTGTAGGAAGGTTGCTGATTGCACTGATAAGGCCAGTTGTGCGTTGGCAGGTGTCACGGTTCAGCTCTGTTCAGTCGTCTGATTCCGGGGAAGTGGTGTGGCGGGGTGTGTGTGCGAGAGTGATGTGGCCAGACTTCATTTATAATGAGGATGTGAGAGGAATTTACTATTTGCGTTGTGCCATCATAGTGAGAGTAATACTTTCGGTTAGCGATGATGAGAGAACTGAAGGCAGTGGTGATGGTGACAGCGATGGGAGTGATTATGGTTGTGGGGTAGCCTAGAAATCTAGACGCGCCCCTAGCGGCAGCAAATTACATTTGCTGCCAGGGCTAGTCTAGCAACTCTCCGTTGGCTTGTGAGCTCCAGAAATCGAAACTTAATCAGGGCATTGAAATCGTGTATAGAGTCGTTTGGTGGACTTAACATAATGATTGATGGCAGAGTTGCAACGGTTTGGCTTGAATTCCCTGATACTTGAAAACAAATATCCTATTGCGTCCTATTGCGTGCAGAGGGAATTTGAAAGACAACTGATTATCCCGCCCCTCGGACTGAGCACTGCGAACGGTGAGTGCCCAGACCCTACATTTTAATGTGGGTCTGGCTCGCCAGGCTAGTTGTGGGGGTGATGGTTACCATGGTGGTGGTGATGATAGTGGTTGATTTGTTGGTGTTTAATTTTGGTTTGAGATAGCTGGTGTGAAAGTCACATCTTGATTAGTGCGTTGGTTTTCTCTTACATCACCAAGTGCATCGGTGATGTGACCCACACAAAAGACATCAACTCGGGCTAACTGGAAGCCATGGCTGACAGGGGATGTCCTCAGGCTGCTGAGGGCCAGAGACAAAGCCTACAGAGCTGGGGATGAAGCTGGCATGAGAACAGCGAGAGCCAACCTGTCCCGTGGCATCAAGGAAGCAAAAAAGGAATACACTCACAAGATAACCACCCACTTCAAAAGACAGCAGGAACGCACAAAGCCTATGGCAGGGCATTGAGGCCCTCACGGACTACAAGCCCGCGTCACAGAGCTGTGAGAGTAACATCCCTCTGCTCAACAATCTGAACTGCTTCTTTGCTCGCTTTGAAGCACAAAACAGCACTTGCCCACAGAAGACCCCTCCCCCTCTACACGAGCAGCCCCTGTGCCTCTCTGCCGACAGCGTGAAGAGGACACTTGCTGCTATCAACACCCGTAAGGCAACAGGCCCAGACAACATCCCAGGTCGTGCGCTGAAGGACTGCGCTGAGGAGCTTAAGGATGTCTTCACAGACATCTTTAACACTTCCCTGAAGCAAGCTATCATCCCATCATGTTTCAAAGCTGCCACCATCATACCTGTGGCGAAGAAAACTGCTCCATCCTGCTTTAATGACTACCGCCCTGTGGCACTGACACCCATCATCATGAAGTGCTTTGAGCGACTTCTCATGTCACATATCAAATCCATTCTCCCCCCCACCCTGGACCCCTTCCAGTTTGCATACCGAGCCAAACGGTCCACAGAGGATGCAATCTGCTCTGCCCTCCACCCAGCCCTCACCCACCTGGAAACACCTGGAGACTCATATGTGAGATTGCTGTTTATAGACTTCAGTTCTGCATTCAACACCATAATACCACAACAACTCATCTGCAAACTTGACAAACTGGGACTCAGTACCTACCTCTGCAACTGGCTACTGGACTTCCTCTGTCCGAGGCCTCAAGTAGTACGTGTTGGCAACAATATCTCAAGCAGCATCACACTGAGCACGGGGGCACTGCACTGCAACCTACAGTACAGCAAAAATCACATAGTGAAATTTGCTGACGACACAACTCTGGTGGGTCTCATCACCAAGGGCGACGAGTACCTTCTGACCACGTGGTGCAGGGACAACAACCTCCTGCTGAACGTCAGCAAGACCAAGGAGATTGTTGTTGACTTCTGGAGAGGTCACACCCAACACCTGCCACTGACCATCGACGGTGCTGTGGTGGAGAGAGTGAGCAGCACCAAATTCCTGGGGGTGCACATCAGTGAAGACCTCTCCTGGACCATTACTGGCGAAGAAAGCTCAGCGCCGCCTCTACTTCCTGTGGAAACTGAGGCGAGCAAGTGCTCCACCAGCCATCATGACCACATTCTAGCGAGGCTCCATTGAGAGCATCCTCTCCAGCTGTATCGCTGTGTGGGGCGGAAGCTCCACTGAATACAACAGGAAAGCCCTGCAGCGCATAGTGAACACAGCTGGAAGTGCTTCACTCCCCTCCCTGAAAGACATTTACACCACCCACCTCACCCGCATAGAGGGAGAGCAGCTTCACAGAAGAGAACTTCTGACGGCAAATTTGAGGAAAAGTTGGTAAACCACCCTTCTTACCTAATTTGAGGGTGCTGATTCTGAATATTTTGTTTACCAAGCTCAATTCTGAGTTCTAAGCCACATAATCAGCATTTTAACATTAAATAGCGATTTTCTTTGTTTATTTTTCCCTAAATTGGGTTGAATTCAGAAGTAATCACTAAAACCACATAAAAGTGTTCTCTAAATACACTAAATACATGTTTGAGCATTAAAGAAACCATACTAAAGTTTATTAATGTATTTAATAGGAACATGATTACAGTTAACATGTAATAAACCATATTTTTATTGCTAACATAGTGAGTCACTCATGTGGTGTTTTATGCATTTCATCACAATAACAAGTTCCATAGATAACCTTCAACAGAATATATCCTAGTACATATGAACTTAGATAGCGGGAATAAGCCTAATGCAGAACTGCATCTACCGTCAGCAACAACCGACAAGTAAAAAACATTTTACTTCTAGTAACACTGGATTTGGTATGTGTGTTTGCCTCCATACTAAAGCTTGATAATGAGCTCTTCTATGCCATTGAGCAGCATCACTTGTTGGTGGTAGAGCCTCCGATCCTCGACATGTAGAAAACAGAGTGGCTCTGGCATACTGTTGTCACGATACCAAAATTATACAATACAATCGATACAATACCTGCCATAAATATCTTGATACTCGATACTGAAACGATATCCAAATCCTAAAATATCTGGAAAAGAAAGGACGCAGGCCTCTTCCAAGTGTAGTCATTTGTGTTGAATTTGGTGCACTTTTGGTCAATTCTGGGTTTTAAACTTCTAAACTTCCTACAGAATTATTATTTTTGTAGTCAGTAAAATAGTAGTTTGTGTGTGATTAAGTCCTTTATTGTTTGTTATAGCTCATTTATATTGTGTGGTGTTTTGGCAATAAATTACCTTTAAATAGCCAAATTAGGCTAGATCAAGGTCAGTGTTCAAATTACTGCATGCAAATCACTTAATGCTATGCAGAAGAGCCTAATCTTTAGGCCATCTGATACCCTAGGCCTTCCCGTGTTTATGGGATTTCTTTGACAGTTGCAAAGGGAAAAAAGTGAAGATAGTCTTCTTTGCTCCCAGTGTAATTTAATAAGTACGTTTCAACCACTCAGGTCTTAATCAGATAGGCCTACACCATTATCTGTTGCAATATCTGTGTGCATTCCTACATTAGGTCTATTTCATTAGGTCTAAATACCAAATAACAATACAAAAGTTTCTTACAAACTTTCCTGCATACTTCTTAAATGTGCTGCAGTCAGATGGGTGTCCTAAAGACATAACTAGATCTTGAGCATCTATTACCAGTGTTGAATGAGCAGTTTTTGCAGTGATCACTACTGGACATTCCACATTGCTAGACAGCACTTGAGTGAGGATAGACTTATTTCCACTTCACAAATAACCATTGCTATCTGCAATAGCTACAGTACAGGGACATTAATCAGTTCATAGCTAAGGATTTGTCCTATGTCCACTTCCCTTTCAGCATCATAATATGCAGTAATGATGCAGTAATGATGCACTGGAGAATGTTTCTTTTTGTTGCACTATAAAGGATATCTTGTCTAAATTGTTTTGGTGTTTCCAGCTAAAACAGCTATTCACCAACAGATTAACATCCAGCTTGACTCAATTTCACTGACCCCAACTAGATTGGCACGTAACTTGGGCGTTGTAATTGATGACCGACTTAACTTCTCTGAGCATGTAGCTTCTGTTGCAAAATCATGTCAGTTTATGCGTTACAACATTAGGAAGATCAGACCTTATCTGACACAAGATTCCACACAACTTCTTGTTTAAACCATGGTCATCTCCAAGCTGGACTATTGTAATTCACTATTAGTTGGCTTACCCGCTTGTGTAATAAGATCATTACAGCTGATTTGGAATGCTGGAGCACGCCTGATCTTCAATCAGCCGAAGAGGACACATGTAACTCCTCTCCTAGTTACTCTCCATTGGCTCCCTATAGTAGCCAGAATTAAATTTAAATCTCTCACTTTGGCCTATAGGACACTGACTAGATCTGCTCCTAGTTATTTTAATTCAATAATCAAGGCATACATCCCCAACCGCCCACTGTGGTCTTCTGATGAGCGTCTGTTATGTCGACCAGTCATAAACACTAGGTCTAATCAAAGAATCTTTTCCTCAGTGGTTCCATGTTGTTGGAATGAGTTGCCCTGTTCTCTCCGTTCCTGTGGTAGTTTTGGGTTGTTTAAGAGGGGTCTAAAGACATTCCTGTCCAACATGCACTTAGTTCTTTAAGTGCTTCTTATGCGTTATGGTTTGTATAATATTGTTTTATTTCCATTAGGCTGTTGATTAATTTGACATTATTGTTTATTATTGATATTCTCCTTAATATAGTCTTACCATGTCATTGTTTTTTATATTATTGATTGAATGGACATTATTGTTTATTATTGCTTTTCCCCTAATTTTCATTGCTTATTTTATTAGGCTATTGATTGAATTGACATTGTTGTTTATTATTGCTATCCTCCTTATTATAGTTTGACCAACATTCTAATCTGTTCCCTGTTATATTTTAAATATTATGTTGTTTTTGTATTTGTGTGTCGCTTTGGACAAAGGTGTCTGCAAAATCCCATAACCATAACCATACATTTTTTGCAAATAATGCAATCTCCATAGCACTCTTCAGCACTCCTTAAACATGCACACTCTTCCATTTTTCTGCATGTCTGGAATTTTAATGATAGGAAAGAGCACCAGTGAGATGTTTTAACTAGGCAAGCACAGTCGCCTTTACAGTAAAAAAAAAATACAGTGTAAATCCTCTGTAAAGACTGACAACTATTCATAATAGTTAGTGACAAAGTACTTTCTACAGAAAAATGAGCAGTCACCTACTATTCTATACATTTATTATCAAGGCATCTATTTTGTTTCTAAACGTCATACTGAATTTTAGCTATTATTTCAATTTATATTTTAGTTGTAGCTTATTTTCATTTGCTTCTTTGCCTTATTTTTTGCAATTCCTATGATATCTGATGGCAAAACCAAAAAGTATGTGAATTATGCTAATTATGCTAATTAGCAAGCATAAAACTCAAAATTGAGCTTGGTAAACAAAATATTTGAATTCAGCACCCTTAAATTGTGTGAAATAGCCCCTTTATAGCCCAGCATATAAAGACTTTTCCTCAAATTTACCAACAGGACTTTTTCTGAACGTTTGTTAGCTATCTGCTCTCCCTTTAGCAAGGCGACCACAATTGTGAGTGATGCAAGTCACCCCGCTCACAATTTGTTTGTTCTACTGCCCTCTGGGAAGAGGTACAGAAGCCTGCGCTCCCGAACCACCAGACTCACCAACAGCTTCATACACCAGGCTGTTAGGATGCTGAACTCTCTCCCCCCTCTCCCCCTCCACCCTCAGCTACATAACATCCTGGACTTTGGACCCAAATGGCTGCCTTGCACTACTCCACTTGCACTACTCCACTTGTACACTTGCACACTTTGCACACTTTGTAACTTGTTGTTGTTGTCCTGTTGTCCTGAAAACACAACACACTTCTGCTGCTCTTACATAACTTGCACCACTATGCCACTTGCTCACTTAGGTCAAACAGAACTACCTCAACCATTTATTGGCCTGACTTTGCACTATTACTGTATATTGACTGTCTATGCACAATTGCACAATTTTAACCCAGTTTTGCTGCTCTTATTTCTTCATTGTACTGTATGTGCCTTCTTATTTACTTTTTATTGTTTACTTGAATGTTATGTTTGTCTGTGGACTTAATTGGTAAAATATGTCTTGTCTTCACCGTGGGATAGTGAGAAACATAATTTCGATCTCTTTGTATGTCTTGGCATGTGAAGAAATTGACAATAAAGCAGACATAGACTTAGACTTAGTTTGATGGTCAGTGTTTGGTTAATGTGACACTTAAACTGGGACAGATGGTGGTGGTAGTCACAGGGCTGCCAACCCTCACGCATTGGCCGTGAGACACACACGTTTGATTAGTTTCACACACTCACACGCCACACCCCCGATTTCTCGCGCTGAAGTGTCAACTCGGTCAAATGCCTGAAAGATGAGTTTATCTATAGATCTACCTGTTCAACCACTTGTAATTTTATTTTATTTTTATTTATCTTTTATTTTACCAAGTGATGTCCCATTGAGATATTCAAATCTTTTTTACAAGGGAGCCCTGGGGTTATGGGGTTATCACAATAAACAGCAAACTGTACCGAATACGAGGATATAAAGCATGCCTCATGCAATAAGCGGTTCCTGAGTAATCCGGTTTTGAAATTGCAACACATAGTCTCATTGGAGCGAAATTATAATGTATTCTAATGTAAACTAGTTGTCAGTACATACATTTTTGTAAATTACTCAGCCAGAGATTATCCCACTATCATGGTTCTTATATTGTCAGGTTCCAGCCAATCCCACTTACACAGATAAATGAATATATTTCTATTGGATGCTTCCTAGTGACATTAATGCAAAAATATGCCGAAAATCAAATAATGAGACACAAATATTTTTTTTCTCTTGATATAAAGCCTGACATAAGCCATATGCAAACATTTACATCATACGTTCCCAGATATGGGTATGTCCTGAAAAAGGAAGACCAAGTAGGCCATAGGCTAGATGGCCATTACAATGACCAATATCTTACTTAAATGAACTAGCTGAATAACACAGGTGACCACTTCTGCATAATTTCATGGAGTGCTGAAATGTACACACATTTTTGACCATTTCTGAACTGTGAAATGTATCATACATGTTTTGTGGTTGTGAACTTATTGCAATATCACCATAACTATTCCACCTGTGTGTGCATGGTTATAATTCTGAAGTGCAAAATAGTTTAGGCTACAGCATTGGTTTGATAGCTGGTGACTTTGCCATCTGCACTGTGCAGAGATGATTAGAGTCGTGCCGTGTCCCTGGGATGGGTTCGGGCTCATGCTGACGTGATAACGGCATGTTTGCACGTTGGCACCTCACCTGGCATGATGATGTCGGAGAAGCCGAGCTTCTTGGTGACGGACACGCCGCGGGTGAACAGCACCATGTACTCTCGTCTTAGCTGCTCCATATCGCCGTGCAGCAGCTGCATTGATACCGACAGGCCTACACACACACACACACACACACACACACACACACATATTCAAATGCAGAAGTGCATTCATGTGCAATGGCACACAAATACACATACACACACGCACAAACATACAGAGAGATAAAGAGAGAGGAAAAAAGAAAAAAAGAGGATGTCAGCAGGATTGAGGTGCAGCTTGTTCTTGCGTCCAAACCCATGAATGACGCCGGCTCTGGCAGCTCTGACAGATACACACGAGTGACACTTTCTGGTTTCAGTTCATATTTTGGTGGAGCACTGCCACAGAGGCATTGCTTCTCGCAAGCACACACACACACACACACACACACACACACACACACACACACACACACACAAACAGGCACACACACACACAAACAGGCACACACACAAATGCACGCACATACCCTAGGAGACAGTTTGGCAAGAGCCTTCAAGGACAAGCTGACACTGCTGTCCAACCTGACACACAGGCGTGTACTTTGTACACATACACACACACACACACACACACACACACACACACACACACACACACACACACACACACACAGGCCTACATACACAGCCATAGAGCTACACTATCTGAACATATTGCACAAACCATGACTGAACAGAGTGTTCCAAATCTGCCAAACTTTCATAACCAGAGGGGAGAGGGCAGTGAAGCATGGGGGGGGGGGGGGGGGTATGGTAAAGACAGAGGGGGAGACATCAGAGAAATCCGCAGGGCAACAAAGAAAGACAACAAACAAACAGAGTCCGTTTTTATTCAGAGATTCCAGAATAATTGTGAGAAGAAGAGACGTCATTAGGCCCTGAAAAGAGGTGTCAGAAAGCTAGCCTGGCCACGCCCACCTATCTTACTCCTTTCAGGGAGATACTAGTCTGGAACACCATAGTTCACTAATGTTTCCATCAGTCGGCAGATTATCTGCCCAATTAGCGACAAGAGGGGATGATAATATAGTTTTGAAATCGAAAGTGGCTGATAAAGTGTCTGAAAGTGATAAACAATAGTAGCTACGCCTGCAAACATCAAAAATTGCAGTCCGAAGAATGTGTACATTTATTTACAGCAAAGGTAGGCCTGCATACATTGTTTCCTAACTGCCAATGCTGTTTACTGCCAGTTTGTAAAGTTTAAGCAAAGTAATGGAATCCCTGCTCAATGTGACTGGTTAGGCTGGACCAATGATTTCAAAGTCAGCGCAAAGTCTACACCCGTCGCGATTGAAAGGTTTCCCAATCGTGAGTGACCAGACTCTCAGAATGTCACATCCATCCATGATTTTTCATTAGTATGCAAATAGTTAGGCCTGCACTAAAGCACTATTGCTTGTTTATAAATCAGTAAATGGAGCAGGACCTAAATACTTGTCAGACATGCTTCAGCAGTACACACCTTCTCGTCCTCTCAGGTCCCAGGTGAAAAGCCTGCTAGTAAAACCTACAGTTAGAACTAAACATGGTGAAGCAGCTTTTAGCTGCTATGCGGCTCAGCTGTGGAACCAACTTTCGGATGACATTAAAAAGGCCCCAACTGTAGCCAGTTTTAAATCTAGACTTAAGACCAAACTGTTCTCAGATGCTTTCTGCTAACTGTGCCGAGTTACAAATTCTGAATCTGCCTTGATAATTATTCTACTTTGTCTTTTATTACTTTTTTTTACTACTTTTGCCTTTGTTTTTGCTTACTAATTATTCTTTATTTTTAAATGATTTTACCTTGTTTTATGTTTTCTTTTTATTATGATCTTTACCTTTTAACTATTCTTTGACTATATTGCCCTTCTATGCTTTTATTTGTTATTATTGTTTGGTTTTGTTTATGTAAAGCACATTGAATGACCTCTGTGTATGAAATGTGCTATATAAATAAACTTGACTTGACTTGACTTGACTTGCAGGCCCTCACGGTCCACCACAGATTCAGTCTAAAAAGAACAGGCATGCCACAATAATGGCACAATAATTCTGTGGTAAAACACACCCAGGATTAAAAAAGCCTTGAGAGAGACAGATTGAGGGAGTGAGAGAGTGAGAAAAAGCAATCAAAGGGAAATAAGAGAGAGAGAGAGAGAGAGAGAGAGAGAGAGAGAGCACTCCACACAATCTGACTGTATTAGCACTCCATGTAATACTTAACAACGCCTCCAAAGATCAAACCAGAGCCTCTCTTCAAAGCTCCGCATGAGAAATGATCTAACCAGGGCCCACTTTATCCCCTGTACATTGCTGCTATGCTGAGGGGAAATCTTGGAGAGTTTTGATAGGCTCCACTGGTCGACGAACGCTAGTTTAATAAAACAATGTGCTATGAATGGATTTGGTCAGTGGCAAATGAACATTAATTGTGTGAGTCGATTGGGTGTCTGACTTCATTCTCTGAGCGTTTCATTCCCATCATCCAAATGCAATAGTACACTTGAATCCGCTACATTAGGTTCATGATTTGGGCTGTCATGACTGATTAATCCTTCCAGGTGTACTCCTGCCTTGTTGGGCCTTTATTCCTTTGTCTAGAGCTCTTTCTCTCTCTCTCTCTCTCTCTCTCTC
>NC_055978.1:20211114-20216611 GCF_018492685.1 Alosa sapidissima | reverse complement strand
TGATGGGATGAGGAGAGGAGCTGTTTGCATGGACGGAAGTCCTTCATGGAAGTCGTGCGCCAGGGTTTGACAGCAGCGGATCTCAATTTTTGAAGGTCAGACAGAATCCCTAAGGGCCCTTTTTTTTCTGCTGTCTGTAGGATAACGTCATTTCAACTTTATTCAAAGTGCTACATTCACACACACACACACGCACACACACACGTTTCATGCATGGTAATTTTTGGGATATCAAAGGACAGTGCAAATGTTAATCCGCACCAAACCTGTCAAAGAAAGGGCACAGAGGGGTGCACATCGATGCTTGACAGAGTTGACACCAAGGCAAAGGCATCTTCTAGCCATCAGTCTGCTGCTCACCGCAAGTTGTGTTCAACTGGACCATTTTGATTAAAAAAAAACAAAAAAACAAAAACAAGAACATGAGTCCCCCTTGGCCTTTGACCGACATATTTGAAAGGAAGGAAGTAAAGCCTCGCAACGTCAACGCCTTGCGCTCGAGTGATGGCCATTGCACTGCGGCTTCTTTTCTTTCCATTCCGTTTTTCATTCTTTGTCTTTTTTCTGTTTTCCACGAAATGACATAGTGTCTACTTAAAAGACTTGCGCACTTCCTGCAGTGTAAACACAACCTGGCCGTATCTGTGCCAAAGTGTCAAACCCACATAGCAATACCCACTAGTATAGCCAGCAAAAAACACACAATAACAACAGCATACTGAGGGCCAGATGTACGTACATTTGCGAACGTAGCGTTATCAGCGCCATGGACACACCGCAGATTGCGAGCGCTGTCAGACCCAAATTTCCGTCGTATTTATCAATCGTTCAATCCTTAGTGTAAACTGCGCCTTTCTCTGCCCTTCTCCGCCCATAAACGCAATTTACGAACGTCCACAACTGAATGGCAGCGCCTAAGCGCAGTTGAATGAAGTTAACTGATGGCAACATTAAAAAGAATCAAACGTTTAGCGATCATGAAATAATACCATACATGATAAGATGTCAACAAGCAGGGAGATAATGAAGATCAGTAGTTCTACTCAAACTACTTGTGCATGTAGGCTATGGAAGATTGGTCAAATCTAGCAAGTAGGAAAGTTTAAGTGATCTTTTTACGCTAAACTCCCACTTTCCCCTGGATCCTCCCATGAATGCATATACATGACATGACAATCGCAATCTGCCACTTTCAGCTCCCGCGACAGGCAGTTTGCGCTTTTACATCATTGCGGCCTGTTTGTACATACCTCGCAATGATTTTACATGCACATTGCGAAACAAATACGCCTGAAATGGGCGCAAAAGCGTTAGTACATCTGGCCCTGAGTGTTCCGTTCGCATTGCAGCTGCCGCAACAATTAGCTTCCACTATAATCAATACAACTGGCTACACCTGACATGATAGAGGCGCGTATGTCCAAAAAAATTAGACCAATTAGTCTTTTAAAACTATTTTTAAGCAGGTGCGCTTTAGTTGCGCACATGGTTTAGCTTCCCTGTGAGTTTAACTGTGTTTATTTTACTGTTGACAGTGACCAGTGTTACAAAAAACATCCCATAATAGAACTATTCCACCTGAACAATCTCTAACAGGTATTCTAGAATGTAGATGAATCAGTAAATCATGTATTGATATTTGAGCCACACGATTGTAAGTGCAAGACCTGACCACCCTCTGATAGGTGAGGGAGAGGTGTTCTGAGAGCTGATTGGTGGAGGTCTCACCTGAGGGCCCGGCTCTCACGGCCGTCGTAGATGTACAAGAAGACGTCGAGCTCCTCACCCAGGTTGGAGCTCATCAAGCTCTTCACCTGGACAAACAGGTGATGCGTGCTCGCCGGGACCGGAGTCTCCTTCTTACGGTGCCTATGCTCCATCTGTACGTACACACACACACACACACACACACACACACACACACACAAAGTAGGAGTCAATAGGAGTGATTGAAGAAAAATTGCATTTCATTGCACTACCGTAATTTCCCAACTATTAGCCACAGCTTAGACATTGATTTTGCAGAATTTCTTCAGCTATGAGGTTAACACACGGGGGCAGTTACAGTAATATGGTATTAATATGGCTTTGTTTCTTTTAACTTGAATAGCACACTGTCTTGCGGCTTATACAAAATGCGGCTAATACACAGGAAATGACTGCATGTGTTTATCACAGTTCTGCTAACCACCCACACCAAGCGAAAGGTAAAGAGATCCACATCTGTATCATGTGGCTACTGAGCATACCAGATACAGTGTTTCCCCTACAATGTATTTAACAGCGGCGCAGCGCCGCCGCTGGATTTTCAGCGCCGCTGCAACATAATATCACGAGATTCACTTAACACACTGTAAAAGCACAATGGCCAACGTCATCTCGAAATTGTTTTCTGAAAGTCTTGAGTAAGTTAAGTGCATCAAATCCGCACTTAGCCTCTCATTATTCAGGACATATATGCGGCATGATGTGTCAGGTGATTACAAGCCCAAAGACAAGTCTGCAGCCCATATGGCTAGCCTACGTTCTGAACACGGTTACATTGTTTAGCTATCCGACTGATGGGGTCTTGCTCCGCCACAGTGTAGCCTATGGTGTCAACGTTCACTTGTAGGTTACACAATAAATAGCCTACTTATAGGCCTGGTGACAATAAAAAATGATATTAGTTATATTTCATCACGAAGCTGTTTGTATGCCGTGAATTCGCTTGTAGCCTATGCCATATGTTAAGCTTGAGCAATTCCTCTGATCCAAAGCCTGCTTTGACACATTGACACTAATGTGAAACATGCATCCTCCTCTCCTAGCCTACATCAAATAAAAGAAACCAATTCATGATTACCGAAATGAATTTAACATGGGGGGAAAAAAGTTTGTTGCGATTTAGCCTACTGTTGTGATGCGGTTCTTTCTGCTGATTCGATTTACCCCCCCGTGTCGTCAACTCTGAGAACTCTTGCTCCGGCTGACAATTTTATCCAGAGAGCTGATTTCCCAAAGATGAGCCTCCATCAACATTCAACGACAAATTATTAAAACGTAAGTAATGCAATAGAGTAAACCAATGTGCTACAAGGTGTATGGTCTTAACGTTAATTGTAGCCTAGACTTGTAACGTTAGCGTAGGGCTATATGTAATGTTTGCATGGGAAAGCTAGGCGAACACAGTCTAGGCCTGTTTAAACTGTCTGATAGTTAAAGGAAATATGAGCATATGTTGGCATATACGTATAGCCTAAATTCTGTCCACTTAGCTATAATAGGCTATCACAAACAGACCTTTTCTACGTTTACGGCATTAGACATATAGGAGCCTATATTCTCTTATCAGAAAGACATGTTCTCATAACTTCAGCGTTCTCTTGACGGTGAGACGAACGGTCGCACTTCAATCAAGTAGCCTAGGTCTTTTTCGAGTTAATTGTGAGTGAGTTGTATGGTAACTGTGGGAGTGATGTAGAAGAAAAGTGAGTATTTACTTTTTTATACGTGGGTTTGTTGTTTTGGGACTGAGAATTAGACTACAAGGAGAGCATCTGGCTACGTGCATGCGTGTCAGCATTAATGGCCCCCCCCACAATTCAATTCAATTCAAAGCCCAGAAAAATTAAGTGCTCGCAGATTGGGTGTGGCCTTTGCCATTAAGACAAATTTAAATAAATTGTAAATAATCTTTTAATTATTAATGGTCATTAAATGGTTGTGCCATTTAATTTTTCTTCTATCATTTTTAACCAATAATGTAAAAGAAAGCTGAAAATGTCCACAAAAGAAACACGAAGGTATGATATAAAAAAAAAAAAAAAATGCGCAACAAACCCCCCCCCCCGCCAAGTAATAGCACCGCTGCTGGAAAAAATTCTAGGGGAAACACTGAGATATAATCACCTAACTAGGAATTTTTTGACTAACTGAATATGTTTGCTGCAGAGAGGTACAAAGATGTCAGAATGAAAGGCTTCCATTGTATTTTATTTAGATTTATTTCAAAAGTCTATAAGCATTTCAGCAAATTGGAAAGGAATAAATGGTAAAAAAATGCCGAGGTCAAACACAAGTCATATTTACCCAGGGGTGCACCGTGAGAACGCTCCCCTGCCATGGCAACCCAGCTTAGGGGGACTAATGCCAGAAAGACAGACGTTTGATCCATATCTAAGACTTCCTCCTCTATGCTTGGGTAGACTAAGTCTATATAAAGGACACAAATGTATGCAAACATATGCTGCTTTCTATCTCTCTCTCTCTCTCTCTCTCTCTCTCTCTCTCTCTCTCTCTCTCTCTCTCCTCTCTCTCTCTCTCTCTCTCTCTCTCTCTCTCTCTCTCTCTAATAGACTGGATGTGGGGTAATGAATAAAAGAGTGGAGCATATTCTTGAATATTCCACACAAGTCCGGAGGCTCCATGTTTCCTCAGCATGTCTCTTTTATGAACACTTAAATCTGATTTGTCTCACTTAATGCGCCTCCCCGCTCCGAACGGCGCAGGAGGTCTTCTCTGTGCCACACACACACATATGTGTATACACACATGCACACATATACTGTACACACACACACACACACACACACACACACACACACACACACACACACACGAACAGATCAGATATGCAGGCACACACAAATACTTACACAAATGCACATACACAAACACACACACACACACACACACACACACACACACACACACACACACACACACAGAGAGAGACAGAGCTAGAGGCACAGAGGGAAATACCCCACTCTGAGCTTTATGTTTTACAGGATATGGTGGCGATACAGTAGCTGTAATACATTTTTAAGATGCAGCAAAAGTGGTTTAGGGCTTTGGAGAAGAGTCTATATGTGTGTGTGTGTGTGTGTGTGTGTGTGTGTGTGTGTGTGTGTGTGTGTGTGTGTGTGTGTGTGTGTGTGTCAAGTTGTGTGTTCATGCCACCATGTGTGTGTCTGTGTGTGTGTGTGTGTGTGTGTAGAGCTGTGGCATTGGTTGATTGGCAGAGAGGAGTCAGGACAGAGGCGGTGCCAACTCTTTGCTGTCCTCCAGATGGCACAGTGAGAGGGTGCCAGGTGCCCCCATCTTTCTCCTTCAGCCTCCCACTCAGGACAAGAGAGAGAGAGAGAGAGAAGAAAGATGGAGAGAAAGGGAGAGAGGGGACAGAGAAAGAGAGAGGGTAAGAAGAGAGATAGAGATATAATGAGAGAGAGAGAGAGAGAGGGAGAGGGGATGCTAAAAAAGTAAGAGAAAGTGTGTGTGTGTGTGTGTGTGTGTGTGTGTGTTTGTGTGTGTTTCTATAGCCTCTTGATGCTTTAACAATAACTGAACATCACCAAGCTGCTGAGAGCAACTGCATGAGAGCCTGCAGTCATGTAGACTCCAACACACACACACACCACACACACACACACACACACACACACACACACACACACACACACACACACACACACACACACACACACACACACGTATGACTAATTAAAGACAGGTACAT
>NC_055978.1:20193614-20198614 GCF_018492685.1 Alosa sapidissima | reverse complement strand
GCCAGTGCGTGTGTGTGTGTGTGTGTGTGTGGGGGGGGGGGGTGATATCCTGGGGGGTAGGGGGTTGGGGGGGGGGCGGGGGGGGCGGGGGGGGGTGATATCCTGCAGCAAAAACAACCCCGTTACACAGACCAACACACCTAAGCTAACGAGGAGTCAATCGAACGGGGAAAGGACACAAGGGAGACCGGGACACAGACAGGACATCTATAGGACTCCGGCAGAGTGTTTATCCAGCAGCAGAGACAAAATGCAGAGACAGACCCTTGTCCATCAAAACGTCTGGGACTGCGGTCTGAACATAGAGCCAGGTACAACAAACACACGGGCAAAATGTGTGTGTGTGCGTGTGTGTGTGTATGTGTGTGTGTGTGTGTGTGTGTGTGTGTGTGTGTGTGTGTGTGTGTGTGTGTGTGTGTGTGTGTGTGTGTGTGTGTGTGTGTGTGTGTGTGTGTGCAGTCACTGTGCGGGGATGTGTAAACCTGAGAGGGAGATGAGAGAACTTGAGACGAGATGAGAAACACGCAGCACTTGAACAGACACTTTGAGCGCGTCTCTGTCCTAATTCCACTCCATGCTGCTCTGGGTAAGCTGTTGCCCTGTTATGAAACAGGCACTCTGTGGCCCACCCAGCACGGGCTGCAGTCTTTCGAAAGCACAAGAGACAGAGGAGAGATGCAGTGACGGGGGGGGGGAACAACATCCTTCAGATCCGTTCTTATTTCTGACTGAATTCTAGCACTTGTGTGTGTTTAGACTGATAGGGAAGTGAAGAAAGGGGAGATCACACACAGGGGCTGAGTAGTTCCAAAAGTGTATTTTTAAAAAGCAGAAAAAACAGTTACAGGCCACATAACTGTTTTTTCGGCTTTTTAAAAATACACTATTGGAACTACTCAGCCCCTGTGTGCGATCACCCCTTTCTTCACTTGAGTATTACGTTTTTTGGAGACTATACGCACCGGGCGACACCTCAGTACTAGACGAAAGGCGCAGACGCCACACTTCCCCTTCGCTAGACTGATAGGGATGCAGACATTGGAAAATGACAGAGAGAGAGAGAGAGAAAGAGAAAGATAGAGACAGGGAGAGAATGGGATGAGAGAACTTAGATTGAAGGGTGTTAACACCATTAATCCTGCAACTTCCACGTGGACATAACACACATGAATATGCATATGCGCATGCGTGCGTGTGTGTGTGTGTGTGTGTATGTGTGTGTGTACACACACACATATAGACACCCTCACACAGAAGAATACATTCACAGTGTAATTGTACTCTAACAAATGGGTGAAGAACCATTTCTTTTTGAAGCATTGCAGACACACAACACACACATCACTGATTTACGACATCATCTGTCGCTGTTAGGTCATTCTTAAGTTAGGTTGTTATTCTCTCTACCAAGCTGGAAGGTCAGCTTGTGTTCATTTCCTAGAAACGACTGCTCAAAGTGACACACAGAGTCATACTGTGAAACAGCATTATCTCTCTCTGTCTCTCTCTGTCTCTCTCTGTCTCTCTCTGTCTCTCTCTCTCTCTCTCTCTCTCTCTCTCTCTCTCTCTCTCTCTCTCTCTCTCTCTCTCTCTCTCTCTCCTCTCACAAACACACAGACACACACAAACAGACAGACAAACACACTTACACACACACACACACACACACACACACACACACACACACACACAGTGGCCAGACCACATGTCTGTGAAGTGATTGGCATGTTGAGACCCTCACCAAATTACACGGGAGACGAGAGATGAATTATACAAAAGAGTTTAGCTGCAACATATTCAATTATTCAGCGCGCCGGCATTGCTTTCTTTCATTCTTTCTTTCTTTCTTTTTTTTCTGTTCACCGTCCTATCTGTCGTTTATTTGGGCTGATGGTGATGTGGGCCAGGGAGAGACGGGTAATCCAAGCGCAGGTGGTGTCTGTCTCCACAAATCTGCTGCGCACAAACATACACACACACACACACACACACACACCCCTACACACACACAAAACACAAACATACACTTAAAAGGTGATTTTCTCAACAGGAACTGATTGTTTGAACATTTTTAAATATTCACGCCATGAGACAGACTGTGTGTGTGTGTGTGTGTGTGTGTGTGTGTGTGTGTGTGTGTGTGTGTGTGTGTGTGTGTGTGTGTGTGTGGGAGAGAGAGAGGGGTGTACCACAAAGAGAAAAGCACAAGAGAGGAAGAGTAAAAGAGATCAAGAGAACTGAGTGGATACGCAGGCATGACACAGGCAGGAGGAGCGATAGATAGAAAGAGTGAATAGAAAGAGACAGAAAGGAGGGATGAAGTGAGATGGAGGGTGTAACAGAATGACACAGACAGACAGACAGAGAGGGACACTGATGGAGACACTTGTCGTCTGCTAACCTCACGTCACAGAGGAGCAACATAGCCAACATAAAACACACACACACACACACACACACACACACACACACACACACACACACACACACACAATCTGTCCACACACACATCTCATCGCATACAAACAGGCACACTCACTTTCAAACAACTCATAGTTACAAACTCTCACACATACAAACACATACAAGCATATAAAACCACACAGTTTGGCTAAATATAAACATGCTGAATCACACACACACACACACACACACACACACACACACACACACACACACACACACACACACACACAGCTGAACCATGGCCTCATCTGCTAACAACTGAACAGGCAGGCAGGCCCAAGCGTTCCAGTCCACTTGTCCAGCCCCCAGGGCCGCCCCGACCCCCCCAAGCCCGACCCGCCGCTGATCTGATGTGACACCCACTCTAAGAGCAACTACCGGCACGGTTACCGGCCCTGACCACAGAGGTCGGCTGAGAGCAATGGCCGGTAAACATCGAGATGGACTGTCTACACCACGGAGGGGTGTGTGTGTGTGTGTGTGTGTGTGTGTGTGTGTGTGTGTGTGTGTTGGGTTGTGTGTGTGTGTGTGTGTGTGTGTGTGTGTGTGTGTGTGTGTGTTGGGTTGTGTGTGTGTGTGTGTGTGTGTGTGTGTGTGTGTGTGTGTGTGTGTGTGAGAGCCTGAACATAAAATAGAAAGAGAAAGGGCTAAGGGGGTTGTTTTTGTTCCTTTCTTTCTAGTGTTATTTCAGGGAAAAGTGTGTGAAGGCTCTGCCCACTCACAATGCCATGACCTCAGTGCTCAACCTCCTGTCAGAGAGAGCCAGTGAGAGCAAGAGGAAGATAGATACACAGAGGAGAGGAAGATGAGTGCCTTTTTATGCTGACCGTGAAGAGTGTGTGTGTGTAGGAGGCTGAAGTGTAAAGTGGGAGTGGGATTGTGTGTGTGTGCTCCGGCCTTTCACATGTGACTATGAGTGTACTCTGTGTCTGTGTGTGTGTGTGTGTGTGTGTGTGTGTGTGTGTGTGTGTGTGTGTGTGTGTGTGTGTGTCTGTGTGTGTGTGTGTGTGTGTGTGTCTGTGTGTGTGTGTGTGTGTGTGTGTCTGTGTGTGTGTCTGTGTGTGTGTGTGTGTGTGTGTGTGTGTACACGTGCATCTGCGTACGTGACAGAATGTATAAGGGGGAAAGAGAAAAATAAAGAGTGTACCTCAAGTATAGTGCATATACAAACAATGGACTATACTGTGTGTGTGTGTGTGTGTGTGTGTGTGTTTGTGTGTGTCTGTGTGTGTGTGTCTGTGTCTGTGTGTCTGTGTGTCTGTGTGTCTGTGTGTCTGTGTGTGTATTTGTCATGAATACAGTATGACCAGGTGCTACCTCTCCCCTTGCCTCTTTGTTCGTCTATGGTTATCATTAACCCTAATCAAACTTCCACGCCTGCTCTCCCAACCAGCAGACACAGATCACTGCACACACACACACACACACACACACACACACACACATACAAACACACACACACACACACACACACACACACACACACACACTAATCCAAACCCATGGCTAGCTTTAACACGCCAAAGAGCTTTACCTCATACTCACCTTTACTTAAGACTTAGCGAGAGAGAGGGATATGAAAGAGAAAAGAAAAGAGAGGGATAAAAAGAGAGTGAAAGGAGAAAAAAGGAGAAAATAAGGAAAAAGTCCAACCAACAGATGATATTAAGAAAAAAAGTAAGAATCAAGAAAGACAGAAAGAGACAGGACAAGAAAGATACAGACAGGAAACAGGAGAAGAGAGATACATGGACCTACATATTTTGGCGATGGTCAGAGGCATAAGGTTTATAGACATTGAAGGTATGGCCAGTCCATATTCACTATACGTGATTTTGTGATCAAAAGCTGGGCGCAAAAGGGTTGTTCTTATGTTTCCAAATCAGTTGTGGGTGTGTTTTGGGCGTAACATCCTTTAAACCAATGAGAATGACATGCATTCCCTTTATCAGCAAACAGTGAAACTTCAAACAGTAGTTCAATCGGTATTTTGGATCAGTGCATCGGTATTCCACTAAACCTTGCTTTACTAAAACCTGTTTGTGACTAGCAGAGTATAGCCTACCTGCATCTGCACTCACCTATTATTTGAACTCATTGGCAAAGAGACCAGTTCACTGTGGTGTCATAGTCAATGACAAAACAGTTCTACACAGTTAATTATTTTCATTGTTGAATGGGGGTTACCATCACCAAAGAACAAGGGGTTACCATCAAAAACATAGCCTGAAAAAATCACCACTTAACTGAATAATTTTCAAATGACTGAATAAAAATCCTAAGGACATTTATCCTGCAGAGGAGTTGCTGCTTACATCTCGTGACAGTGCGTCTTCAGCTGTGCTTTATATGTGCCTTTCGCTATAGACCAGGATTTCCTTGGTCAGTGGCGTAATGATTTTTAGAGGGTGTAAGATAGCAATTTTTGGATCATGCGCCAGACCGCACCTTATGTCGTTAATTGCCACACCCCTGGGCGCAAGGTTTAATAAAAGTAGAGCAAATTCCTCACTTTATTGAGTGTAAGATAAGAA
>NC_055978.1:20168614-20178614 GCF_018492685.1 Alosa sapidissima | reverse complement strand
AAGTGCACGTTCAGTTGCACATTCTCTTTCATACAGTGGGCCAGGCTAGCTATTTCTGTAGCAGAAATCAAAGGGAGCACATGGAGGTTAGCTATTCAAAGATGACGGATTTATTTTTCCAAGGCATACAAGTAAACAAGAGATCAGTATCCTCTCTAGCCTACAGCAAGGGTCAGTGTACAAAAACCATCAACAACAAGTCATGTATGGTGTAATATGAACACACATAGGAATGTAAGGGAGATTTAGTCCAAGTCTTTTGAACACCATTGGTTTCCATTGCTTTCCAGACCTCATAGCAAATGCTTAAGGGTTTGGAGAGCAGGCAAGAGAATTCTAATCATAGGTCAGCAGTGACTAGCACACACCGACCAGATCTGCTGCTACGAGCAGCTTTGCGGAAAAGAGGAATTAACGCAGTCACATTCTTCCAGTCATGGTCTGCCGAAAAAAGGAATCCGACTCATTTCCCTTTTTTTATATTTCTTGTGTTCGTCGTATTTTTACATTTCTTTCCATCCCAGACCACGAGAAAAGGGGGAAGAAGAAGAAGGAGAAGAAGAGGAGGAGGAGGAGGAGGAGGAGAAGGAAGAGGAGGTGGAGGAATGGAGTCTGACCACAAGCGTGAGTGGTTGCGGTCGAGGCAGAGCGTGCTTGGTGCGCTTCTCATTCCTTTCCCTCCCCACGTGGACAATGCCCTCATCCCCAGAGCAAGGCAGGGCAGAAACAGCCGACGAGAGCAAGTGAGGGGTTGAGCAGGGGGGGTGACAGCCAGGCCAGCCGCTACGGCCGTAAGCCGCTGGCATGCCCCCGGGTCCTTTCAGTTGGGAGCCAACATCTGCTTCAGCTTAGGAGAATCAATAAACGCCACCTCGACTTCCATCCACTGATACTGCACTGCCTCTGACAACCTATGGACCCTTTCAAGAGAGTTCCATTATCAGCATCATAGTTGGCCCCACAAGACTTCCTTTTTAACATTCCATATGTTATCTTAATGCAGAGAAAGTAGATAGAACGTTCAAGCATTGTTTTTGTTTACCTTGTTGAAAGGGTCTATAGCTGTCTAGGCAATATGGCACATCTCTCACACTCACACACAGAGACACAGACTCACAGACTCACAGCCGTGGATAACAAGAAGAGGAGTGGGGTCCCGGTCTCTGATCTAAAGGCCAGTAAGGATCCCAAATACACACCGGGTAACGCAAGCTCTGACAGTTTGTTATGCTATGAGATTCTTAAGGCAACACTGTTGTTTTTCTTTTTTTTTGTAGTCAGAAACGTGATGGTATTGGAGGCAGTTATGCAAACCTAGAGCAGCTCACGGGGCCAATCCGTTGTTGTCATGACCGCTGGGCTTCTGAGAGGAATACGCAAATGGTTTAACATTCCTTACAGGCTAAGAGGTTCAGCTGTCGCAAGGGACTGGATGGGGGAGTGAGAGAGAGAGAGAGAGAGAGAGAGAGGGTTGTTTTGCCGAACTTGGCATGCCAGCCTAGGATCACGCGGAATTATCAGCTAAGGGGTTGAGGAACGAGCGAGAGGCGAGAGTGAGAGGAACTTTGCAGAACTGTGATGGAGGGCTCTAGAAAGGGCTGTATGTGATGTTAGCATTTATTGCTAGTTTAGCTTAGCCACCGCAGGACTCCAAACTGTCTTGACAATGTGCACTCAAAAACTAATAGCATAACAGGAATGGAGGCATAGTTAATACAGCCCAGCTGTGTTGAATCATTCTTGTCACAGATTGCAGAATCAGTTCATTTCTTAAAGCATCGGCTTTTGCTGTCGAAACCTGAAGACAGTTGAGATTACAGCATCAAAACTCGATACAATACATCGCAATATATTGTGATATGATAGGCTACATATCGGATATATTGCAATACTTTTCACCGAAAATGTAAAAATAGAACTAGAAACACAATGTGCTGGGCAGTATAATATGTAGATCACCTTATACTGATAATTCAGCAGACATAAAATATAGCAATAGTCAGCAAATAGTGCAAACATATTGCAGTAGTCAGCTGTATAGACATTTTTGCACAGCCTAATGCAAAAAGGACACCAAGCAAGCCTGATGCTTTTTCTCTACGAAACTCCCCCTAGCGTCTGTACATGTCGATACGTGTGCGAGCCCTCGCTCGGTCTGAAGCTCTTTTCCTTTTCTTTGCATCTTCCGTCAAGGGTTTTCGCTGCTTCTTCTTTAACCACGAAAACGTTGCCTGGTGTCCCTTTAACACAAAAACATTGCCTGGTGTCCCTTTAATAAAAAATATTGAGATTTGGCGGCAGTGATGATATGATATATTGCGTAAGGGGTGATACAATATATCAATATTTCGATATCAAAAGCACAGCCCTACTATCGAATGTATATGACATTTACCGATGACAGTGGCTGATGTTTATCTGTTATGCTGCATCAAGTCTGCAGTCTCTAAGTATTGTGAATGCATGGAATGGGACATCCAAAGATGATGCTATGAAAAACTGAAAGACTTGAAAATGATTTTGTTATTTTTTTCTTTTCTTTTTTTATGAATATTTTTGCTTCCATCAAAGTAAGATGAACAACAAAAATGAAGTAAACAAGCAAATAAACTAATGTTGGCATTGGCATGATTTATTTTAAGTTGTTATTTTGAACGTTGTTATCGGTATAAGCCCAGAGATTGCAGACCTCCAAGGCCAGTACTCACAACAGTAGCGAGAGTGAAACTACATTCACAGAGGCGCCCTGTGAGTTGGATCCACTCCCACAATAAGCAGGTTCTTTGTCACCCCATGCAATACCCCTCCAACAAGTGTTATATAGCTGTAAAAGGCCTACTGCTTATAGAGTAGACAGACAAACAAGCATACAAACAGTTTGACAAACCGCACCAAAAACATAAGCTTCTTGGCAGAGATAATAACATCTTCAACTGTTTCGAATCAGCTCATCCTCAGATTCGTTCAGAGTAGCCTGAGCTACTCTTCAAACGACACTCTATCTTATCAGTTGCTCGCCACTTACTGGGGGAAATTCAGTGTTGCGTTTCACGAGTGCACTGGCAATGTAATGACTCTAAATCCTGCAGCAACTCGGCAAGTCCAAAACAACAAACACTTCCTCGAGTCATGGCTTAAGAATGGTTACGCTAACCATGAGGGGGAAAAAATAGCTAATAGCTTCCCGTCCTGTCTCACTGTGACACAGACCTAGCCCGTTTGTCAGGCAGGCAGGCAGAGAGCTATTCCAAAGTGTTTTCATGCTAAAAGGATAATCTCGGCTAATTTATTCATGCTGGGTTTTGTACAGCCAAAATCAATGGAAGGGGGAGTTAGGGACAGGGTGGGCAGGAGGGTGATGGTGTTGGTGGTGGTGGTGGTGGTGTGGGGGGCAGTGTTGCTGAGTGTTGGGAGTGGGAGGGAGGGAGGGGAGAAAACGCCCCAGTTTCCACCTTCAAGTGGGTCAGTGGAAACCATTGACACCCTCTAAAAGCGTCTGTAATTAAATCAACTAGGAGCAAAGCAGAGCAGCACAAAGTGTTGCCAGCCATACAGGGAGAGTTTAAAGAGGGGTAAAAAAAGGAAAAGAGGTAGGTTGTGTTTGTGTGTGTGTGTGTGTATGTGTGTGTGTGTGTGTGTGTGTGTGTGTGTGTGTGTGTGTGTGTGAAGGAGAGGGGGGGGGGGGGGGGGGGGGGGGTACTAGGACAAAGAAAAAAGGATGGTTGGTGTGATTAATATATTGTTTTCTTCCTGTCCACTTGATGTTTACTTTCGGCTGGGTTGCCTGGTGGATGGGTGGAGTATGTGAAAGGGAAAACATTTTCCCTTTCACCAGCAAATCAGCAAACCCCCTGGGGAAGATGGGCATCACAGCTATAATCAGTTTCAGTGAGAGGCACTGCACAACCAGCAACTCACAAACCCGTCACACACATATTACTTGTTTTCAAACTTAGATTTGAATACCTCAACAGGAGACTTAGGCCCCTGTCATACAAGTGAGGAATAGAGAAAGCAAAATAGCCACATACAGGCATGCGGTCACAGACACACACACAGACACACACACACACAGTGTTCGTCTCCCTGCAGTCACCATTCTCAAAGCCCAGTGCAACACACACACACACACACACACACACACAGGTCTCCATACTCAAAGCCCAGTCAGTTGGTGCCAGACAACAGACCCCTCCAGAGGAACAGGGTGTCCCTCCAGCCAGCGAGGCAGAGCCAGCACTGGGTTCCAGATGGCACCATGTGTCCCCTGCTCTCCTCCGTAATCCCCTTTTCTTTCCTGTCCTTCTCTTTTTTCCTTCTTTTCTCACTACAAGTCCTCTTACACAGGTACCATGCGCGTGTAGGGATAGTTGGGGGGGGTGGGGGGGTGTGGGCTGGGGTGTGTGTGTGGTGTGTGTGTGTGTGAGATGATCTCTCCTGTTCCTGTTTGTTGGTATTTCCTGGTGGCAGTGCCACAACTGGCACCACTGTGCAGCCAGGCCCATAAAGAGGATTATGGATCAAGTCCAGAGGAAACCAGGAGGCTTTTGCAGGGTGTCTGACAACTGACAACATTCCTCTGCTTACCATACCACTCCCCCACCCGCACCCTCACCCCACCAAATCTCCATCGAAGAATACCTGGCTCTAGACCACAGATATGTCACAAAGGATGTAGATTCTAGAACCCATTCCTTTTATTCCACCAGAAAAATTAGCAGAGGGAGGAAAACTGTAATTCCCGATCAATCCTGTGACTGGAAATGATGTTGGGTCAAATCATCATAAATTATGGGCCTACTGATCACCATGCAACCATAACCAGATTACCAAATGCTCTCCATGTTGATGTGGGAAGTATTTGAGGACCGGGTAGGAATTACAACTATGTTTGGTTTTGTCCGATTTTCATTCATGTCATGAGGACTGTACACTGTTGAGCTCTAAAGCCTTCTCATCTGGAGCAGGGCTCAATTCCAATGGAGTTCCAGTATCAGGGTTGTTATGGGCTAAACCATATTCCATAGCATTTCAAAGAAACAATAACGGTCAACAGTAGACACAATGTCTGTCACACAGCCTGGACTATTATTATGCTGTCCATTGTAACCATACACTTGCCATGACGCCATGACGACAGCCCTCCAATCCACTTGACAAGCTCACACACACTGTAGTTTCCAACATACATGTGCATCATAAGATGGCATGTGTGTCACATTATTTTTAGCATGGCACACCCTCCCACCCCTAACACACACACACACACCCTCATTCTCACCTCTCACCCCTGCACACAGCCTCATCAACTTGAAGGACAGACGACTTCGAGGCTCGAGTGACAAATGGAGCGTAAACATGAAACATGCATGTGACTCTGGTCTGGTTGTGAACTTGCTCGGGGTATGTCAGAGAGCATCCCCTGGAGAAGGGGGCGTCCCGACGGGATTTACATAAAAACAGGAAGGCTAGTATGCATGGTACTGGCCTGTCAACACCAGTCTCCCACCTCCCACGCATGTCATTACATTTGGATGAATGGGGCTGGATTGGGAGCTTTAGCACATGGTAATCCTAGGCCATCGATCTGTCACTCTGGGCGAAGGATGGTTGTCGGTGTATTTGGAGCGCGTGGGGGCCTCTCCTCTCTATTTTAGTCGTGGGTTTTGGAGGATGACCTTGAAAAGGCAGACGGGGTTTGCCCGTCACAGAGAGTGGCTGGCACCTTCTGTCGACACCCCAGCTGGATACAACTGAATTTTTTCCTATGGTCACACCACCAATGCAAACATTTTAAGAGACATGCTCATTGCTCTCTCTCTCTCTCTCTGTCTCTGTCTCTCTCTCTCTCTCTCTCTCTCTCTCTCTCTCTCTCCATTCCTATCTCTTTTGTTCTCAGTTGGTGGCTAAACTTGCATAGCACACAGGCAATTACCATGTGTCCCAATAACAGACAAAAATACAATACACAATCTAATACACATGACAACATTCACTAATACAGAGATCCTTCTCTCTATTTCCCTTCCCTACTCCTCAATCTTCCTACCAACCTCTCTCTCTCTCTCTCTCTCTCTCTCTCTCTCTCTCTCTCTCTCTCTCTCTCTCGACTCCATCTTTTCCAGGCTGGGATTTGTACACAGTGCGACAGCACGCGTGTAATGGCCTCAGGCCCCATGCTCTCTCTCTCTCTGTCTCTGTTTCTCCTCTGTCACGACAGGGCCAGGCTACATTATCTCTGCATTGCTTACCCCCACAACAGCCCTCCCTGGCAGCTCACATTATATTATATCACCCCATGAAAGGGCTCGGCGTCAGACAGAAGCGGCGACGACAACGACGCAGGCCTTTCCCAGCCCAGCAGCACACGCGTGTGCACACACACACACACACACACACACACACACACAAAGGAGGGTCGGTTTCTCTCTGCCTGCAGGGAGAGATGCCCTTTTACTCCACACCGACTGTTTCAATTCCATTCAAATTCATTTATTTATACGTTTTTGGTGTGTTTGTGTGTTTGTGTGGGTGTTGGTGTGTTTGTGTGGGTGTTTGTTTGTGTGTTTGTTTGTTTGTTTGTTTGCTGGCATTAGCAATGAATACTATCTAAAGGTGCTTTTACGGAACCCAAGGTCTGAGCCCCCTGAGGCACGCACATGAATGACACTGGCAAGGAAAAGCGCCCTTTTTCACAGTGAAACCTTGAGCAGGGCCCCACTCTAATGGGGATGGGGGCAATCCTCCTCCGACTAGCCTAGTCGAACAGCTGAGGGAGAAATAGGGTGGTGGTGGTGGTGGTGGTGAGGGGTGAAGGATTTCCTCTACGTGGCATGAAGACTAAGTGACGTGAAGACAAAAGAGGTGGCTAAGGTGGCCAGAGCAAACTCCACCAAACTCACACACACACAGGGACCCTCAAGGCTGCCCGCTGGGAACCCCGCCACGTCCACTGCTCAGCGCCGGAATGTGCCGGAGAAGAACTATGACCAGTGCGTCTGCAGACCACACGACATATTTGGGGAATATTTCGACGGCTAGTAGCTTTTCCATCCCCTCTCGAATAATTGTGGGAAATCAACAAAAAAAAAAAAAAAAGCCACATAGTTTTCTAAAAACATTTGACATGCAGAGCGTGGCTCGTGGCCATACTGCTGAAGCACACACGATCCCCACGCTTCCCTGCTAACACTGCCACTACACTGATCCACAGCTAAAAGGCTTCATTCAATCAATGCTATTATCGGAGGAATTATTCAAGAAATCCCTTTAAAAATTCTATTTCCCCTTATTAATGGTTCATAAGCTTACTCTTTAGCTGAACATACAGTGTATGCGGCTGCGCTAGTCCCACAGGACAGGTTTTACACTGAAAAATGAGAACGCTTAGCAGTCGGAGGTATGGCAAACTCGATAAATTAAACAACCTGCCATTAAAACTGGCTTGTCGCGGGCAGTGATGGCACATACTTGACTGCAGACTGTTTCAGTGTTCAAAAAGCTGATGTTACTGGTGTACTGAGTCAGGGGTGGTGGTTTCAGTCCAGTGAGCTTTTTTCAGTTCATGGACTACGAGCAAAACCTGAAAAAGAGAGATAGAGAAAGAGAGAGAGAGAGCTTGCACTTTTGGGGATGAGACAAGCAATACCCAGACATACACAGACAGACAGATACCCACAGTCATTTCAGTGCCATGAAACACACACACACACACACTCATCTTTGATGGACGGTTGTGGCAACCAAGAAGAGGGAAGCAACCATGATTCATACAGTTAATATGCAACCATGTAATGGGGCCTTGCATAATGCATGACATGGCAGACCACATTGCAGATCTCACTGCAGTGCTATTTATCTAGCTATCTATCGCTGGCTTCTTATCAATAGTAGTGTTCTCTTCTCTAGCACAGTTTCTCCAACATCCCAGTCCCTTCTTGCCTATTTTCCAACATCACTTCATTTTGAGACATATGATTATAGCTGGACTCTGCTATGATTGTGTCGAACTGGGCTATAGTCTCTCCACAGGGGCCAAAAGGCCTTTGAAGGAATTGTGGATTGTGATTTTTGGAAGTCCCATTTAGGAGGCAAAAAAAGCTCTTCGAGGGCCTTCCAAAATGCATTTCATAAAGACCAATCTGCCAGCATCAAATGCATTAATGCTAAAGGCATTAAGCCATAAAACTAGTTTGCCACCAACTGTGCAGCATTAGTGTGACTGCTGTGCTAAACTGATCAAAAGTAAATGGTAGAGAAAACAAACAATGGTTGGTTCAATTCTAGCCATTTAAAGAGCAGTAACTTGTGAATAAATGGAATTCCATTCAAAATGGAAACCCATCATATCTAGAATTATGACATACTGCAAAATGGTAGCATTTCATAATGGCTTCATTTAGTTTCGTTACTATAGGTCTTTTATATGCATTTGTTGCTACTTCTAGAGCTTGGGCGTGCAATTATTCAAAAGGGCCGATAGGGGAAAATAGTGCCTACTTATCACAGCCTTCTCAGATCCTGAAAATGATACATCCAGAGGCGCTTTCATTTTTTTGACAAAAAACTCTCTCACTGCACCTTTAATTTGTCCCAAGCTAAAATAATACGGTAAAGAAATGATCATAAATCTGTCGGTCAGGACACGGCAGAGGTTAAGGAGCAATGTGCGGAGGAAGAGAAAGCTGTCAGACGGAACAGCAGTAGAACCGGGCCTGAAGCCAGACGGAACACCCACTCTCAGGGGCATGGGAACGGCGAAAGTCCACCCTGACAGGACAGAGGCAGCCTAGCAACCACGGGCCAATCAGGGAGATAGTCAGAACGTCCGGCTGACAGGAGTGATGACTCTGCTGCTTGCCGCCAAGGTGAACTGCCAGCTGAAGAAGTAGCGGGAGGTGTGAAGTGTGTATGGGCACGCACGCACACACACACACACACACAGTTATTCACCACATATACACTCATGGTCATGCATCAAACACACATGCTATCAGAGGATGTGAAGGCTGAAGAAGGCTTGTGTCTGTCTCGGAAAATATGAATAGTCTCTCTCTCTCTCTCTCTCTCACACACACACACACACACACACACACACACACACAAACACACACACATACACACAAACACACTCTCACACACACACACACACACACACACACACACTGAGGGAAGAACAGAGTTCAACAGCAGAAGACAAAGACACACATGACCCTACATCGCACACTGCATGATGGAAGTGTGACGGCTTCACTGTGGAGTGCCCAAATTACAGCTGGCCTGGCAAAGGCCTGTCATTTGCCATCAGAAGGGATAGCCTGCTAACACACACACACATACACACACACACACACACACACACACACACACACACACACACACACACACACACACACACACACACACACACACGCACACGCACACGCACAGCCTGCAACCATACAACATCCTGAAACAGCATTCTACTCCTTCAAGCAGTGACAAGAGAGCCAAGCATGTTTAGAGGGCCATCTGTTTCATGCTTAGTGCAAATGCACTGTAATGCAATAAGGGCCAGCAGAGTGTGTGATGGCCCACAATCATTATGACACTATCTGCCGGGCCCCTCTCAGTAAGGGGCTATTTAGCGCTGCTGAATGGACGGCAAATTGGGGTCCCGTGTTTGGGAGTGTGTGTGTGCTTTTGTTGCCATGGCCGTGGCGCGGGGTGTCTGTGATATCAGCTCAGGCCCAGACACTGGTCATTCATCATTCACATGTTGTGTGCCGTCTCAGTCTCCTTCTTTCTCTCACATGTGTACACACACGCACACACACACAGACACAGACAGACACACACTTACAAACTCTGTCTGGGTATCCCCGCCCAGAGATATGCACACACATATGCCTACTTTATGCTCAGTTTTCCTTCATCTCAAACTGTCTTTCACACAAACATATAGACACACACACACACACGCACACACGCACACACACATTTTCTCAACCTCACCCACTCA
>NC_055978.1:20153614-20163614 GCF_018492685.1 Alosa sapidissima | reverse complement strand
TCAGAACTGAGTCTTCTTGGTCCGTTCCCTGAAATGATCCCCCACACACACACACAAATGCATGTACGCACGCGCGCGCGCACACACACACACACACACACACACACACACACACACACACACACACAGACACACACACAGCTAAAAGCTATGTTGAGGAAGAAGAACAGAGAAGTGAACAGAGTGGGGGTAGAAATGACTGCCCCAAAGGATTGTGGGTACTCCCCACCATCTTCCTTCACTTATGGTCTCTATCCAGCGCCCTTCGGGGTACAACAGTTTCCTTATCTGCCAGCCATTGCTCAAGCATTTCTTCGATTCCCTTCCTCCTCAGACAAACATCAGCCCCACACTGAGAATCCTCCAGCATTCCATGCTTCCATGGCAGCAGAGATGTGGGGGGGGGGGGGGGGGGGGGGGGTGAAGGGGTACAAGCTTTAGATATCTATCTGCCCCAATGGATTGTGGTTAAGAAACAGTAATGAGCACACTGGCGGAGCCAAAAGGATGAGGGCTTTAATGGAGGCTGGGCCTGCATGCATGTTTCATCAGTGGCAAAGATGGGTCCTCCTCACCAGACCCCCTCCCCCTCCCCCTCCCCTCTCCCGTCCATGCCAGTACAGCGATGGCTACGGCTATGAGCGCCAACATCAAAGCCAATACCTCCAATTAGACAGTGAAATTTTAATCTTAGGCGCTGGCTACGGATCAAAAGCTGGAAAACACTGCGCCAAAGATCAGTGTGTGTTTTTTTTTATTCCCTCTCCTTTACTTTCTCTTAGCACAGTAGTCCCACCATTGCAGACTTTGGTAAAGGGGCAAATTGAGTTCAGCTGGGAGCGTTAAAGGGACTCATCGGGGACATTTTACAGGAGTATATTTACCCAGCTCGACTCAGCTTGGCTTGGCTAGCCACCACCTCGGTGAGGACATGCCCTTGGGCAGTTGAGGCTTGGACCATCATTCATTCCAAGAACTGGCATCTGAGGAGTTTGTTTGGCTTCAGTAGACACACTCACGCAGAGCAGGTGGTTTGGATGGAATGTGGAACTCTATTAGTCTGAAAATACTGATTTTGTCTGTTATTGAAAATAACCATTGCGATTTCATTTGCTGTACTTCACAAACAAAGATACACTTCTGGAGATGAATCAGTTATGTGGAGCACATTCCTGAGGTTAATTCCTCAAAAGCAGAGGATTTAAAGTATAAAAGACTATGAGTAGCTACTCAGACGTAGTGTCACATTTATCTCTAGAAATAAGTAGGACTACTCACGCAAAAAAAAAAAAAAACACGGAAGTTGATTCTGGCAAACCTGTTTAGCTGTACTGGTTTGGCAGAGAAAGAATGCATGACACCATATGTCATTTATCCAAAACACAAGTCAACACAAAAACACTAAGACACTTACGCACGCACGCACACTCCACAGCGCTATTTGTTCACTTGTCATAAGCTGCGCGGGTGCTACAACAGAGGCCTTGCAGACCTCCACAAATCAGATGGTGGGAGTGTGTTCCCCCATTGCATAACCCGACGACGAGGTCAGCCAATTTAAGTCTCATGTCGTGTTTCACCCGCTGCGAATGGGATAAGAATTCTTAATCCACTTAACGCCGCGCACACTTACATTTTCAGACAATAAGGGTATTTATATTAGCGCGAGACAAACGCAGCCTCAGCTAATTGAAAACAACATCCTAGACTAGAGCTATAGAAGAAGATGCCTGTGTGTGTCACCATGAGACTGGGACCGCAGCGCGAGGTGCGCTTTTATATGCGTGCTTCATTTGACTCAGGTGAGCTCCAGGGAGGATATTAAATATTAAAATATGGAGATCGCTGAACATCACGGTTTTGCAGAGAGAGCGCGCGCACACACAGACACAAACACACACACACACACACACAGCAGCTGACAGTGTGAGTTAAACATACGTTATTGGGGGAGAAATAAGCAAACATTAAAAGAGCAAAATGCCAGAACAGCCATAGAGGGCAAAGGACAAGAAACCGACATCAAAAGAAAAAGACCTGAAATGTGAGTAGCCTACATCCCAGAAATTGTGCTACTTCACACACCAGTCTAAATCCTGTGACATAAGACACTAAAGACTGATATAATAATATATATTTTTTTAAAAACGGCCAGAACATTAGCAGGTTGGGGAGAACGGAAGTAACTCCCTTGTATGGGCTATACTGTTGCACTTAATTGATTTGACATCTGGCGAGATTCATTGCACATCAAGGCTGCTGACCAACGCTCTGACCGCCCTCTGTTTTCCCCACTAGATTTCTTTACCACTCTGTCCCTGGCGCGGGGTAACCAAGCCTGCCACGGACCGAAACAATACCCCACAGACCCCGAAGAGGAAAGATATAAATTAACGGAATTCCGTGGTCATTTACAGGGCAAGGCAGAGGTTTAATTCTAACATCTTCACCAAATGACCGTTCTCTAACCCATTATATTGTCTTCGTCTACATTTTGATCTCTCCAATTGATAGACAGGATAAGGCTCCGTTTTAGATGTTTAAGTTATTTTGGCGCTCGACGTGTCATGACATGTGACACAATATTGGTAAGTACGTCCGTCGTACAAGCACAATATGACAACACTGTTTAACAAAGCAACTGGCAACACTGTGGCGTAAAAACAGACCCTGGCGAGGCGAACCGTGGACAGCAATCAGCGAGTTCACTGTCTCAAGTGTTTCCACCAAACACGCAAATGTGAACATCACCCTATGAAAACCAATAAAAAAAATAGTCTTTTGACAAACAACTAGACAATGACCACTTGGAATTAATTAAAATAGGCGGACTGAAATAGCTATGCATATTATCAAAGACCGCTACTGTATTGAAACTCGATTTCCACTCCGGCTGCTGCTGCGCTCGGAGCAGATGACCACCAGTGAAATAGTTACAATGGTAAACCGGGAAAAACTTACCGACGCCGTATTTCTCGTGTTCTGTCGGTATCCACATGCTTACGATTTGTACATTAAACACCACGTCGGAGCAGAAACAAAACACAGAAATCCAGTAGTGGGTAACGCATTCTATGGGCTCGCTATCACCGCCGTGGAGTCATTGTTCAGATTGCAGGAGGCAAACTACAGTGCATGAGTGCATTCACACCAGCGCAGATACGATGGGCGCGATGCATTATGGGGGAACGTAGGCTACTAGCCTACCCCCAAGAGGCTTTCGGAACAGACGCGTTTTCAACCGGACTCTCCGTTAGGTCTGCTCATGGATTCTTTAAGGTATTAGAATTCATATCAAAAGTTAAAACACGTTGCTATTAATATATTCTATAGTTAGAAACGAACGCACTTATTGATTTATTTTTGTTCTTTTATATTCAATGGTATGGCCTACACCAAGCTAAACAGAGATCCCTCAGGCAGTTTTCTGACTGACTGGTGTGACTTTACACGCAAATTCCCCGTAACAAAACGCACAGATATTTAATCTGCCTTGAACTGAAGGAAGTAAAGTGCTCTTCGCTGTCAGTCACATCACACTCAGATGGCCATATAAAGAATACATGAGTATTGTGTGGGTAACTGAACACACTAAAACTGTGGTGCCTCATGCACACACACACACACACACAGAGAGAGAGAGAGAGAGCACATATAAACACCAGATAAAAGTTCATTGCTCAGTAGGGGGGTGTCGACCACAAGATTTCTGGGATTTAAGTCGAGAGCCTGGATACAGTCTCTCGGAAACATCCAGTTATTCTCTGGAGACAGCTTCCCATGTTCAAATCCACCCACTGACAACAGTCTGATATGACAGAAACAGAGATTTTTGTGAGACTAATGTTACTTATCCACAATGTGCGGATGTGGGTTAGTGTGCGCTTGTGTGTGTCTGTGTGTGTGTGTGTGTGTGTGTGTGTGTGTGAGTGCGCTTGTGTGTGTGTGTGTGCACGCGCATGTGTGTGTGTGTGTGTGTGTGTGTGTCACTAGTGAATGTGAAACTGGGTTAGTGAGTGAATTTGTATTTCCACTCAGAAAATCTACAAATGCAAATATAAGTGTGTGTGTGTGTGTGTGTGTGTGTGCGTGTGTGTGTGTGTGTGTGTGTGTGTGTGTGTAGTCTATTTACCTGTCTCATTTTGTGTATTTCTCACAATGCTCACAATGCTGTGTGTGTGTGTGTATGTGTGTTTGTGTGTGTGTGTCTCTGTGTGTGTGTGTGTGTGTGTGTGTGTGTGTGTGTGTGTGTGTGTGTGTGTGTGTGTGTGTGCGTGCGTATAATTATGCCTGGGTCTGTGCGTTGTAAATGGCTTAAACAGATACAGACGAGTAAGTGATTGTGCATGCAGTCAAGAAGTTTGACAGTGCAGCTTAGAGGCTCACACACACACACACACACACACACATATATATATATATATACATGCACACACGCACTCAAGCACACGCACACACAGACATCATATTTCTCTTAGGATGAGGTAGTCACGTGTGCATGAAATGCTCTTCTTATATCAATTAATTATGGACTAAGCACTGAAGGCTGTTCACAGAGGGAGGAATTCTGAGGATACATCCCCCCACGTAAACTAGGTAGGCTTGGACTGAAGGCGGAAAAAGAATATGTGCCAATGAATATGGTCTGCACACACATGCACGCACGCACACACACAGACATACATATACACACACACACACACACACACACACACACACACACACACACAGAGTGAGAGAGAGACAGACAGGCTCACAGAACACACACAATAAAGAGAAGGTAGAGACATATGTTCCCTCACTTAACCCCCCCCCCCCCCCACACACACACACACACACACACACACACACACATACACACATATACACACACATCCCCCCCCACACACACACACACACACACACACATACACACATATACACACACATGTAAAATATAATACAGCTTGTGATTAAACCACAAATAAAACATATGTGACATTAAATGCATATGTCGTTATCAATATGCACACAACCACACACAGAGAGAGAGAGAGAGAGAGAGAGAGAGAGAATAAAGTCACATATAAACATGACCCAGGGTCTCAAAGAGCCTCATTATTTTTCCTTTTGTTTCAGAGTTGACCCCTCTACTAACAATAGACATGAGGTATTGATCACATTGATTGGTGACAGCTTAGATGTCTTCATTTGCTCATGGGTGCTTTTACCAACCCGAAACAATGACATATCTCCCTCTCTCCCCTTTATTCCTCAATCTATCTTTTGTGCTGTCTTTCTGCCTTCTTTCTCTTTTCATGTTCTTTTTTTCAGTCATTATCCTCTCATTTTATTGTCTGTTTATTGTACATATCTTCCTTCTCCCTCCTTGTCATCTTGTCCTAACGCCCCCCACCCCCCCCAACTCCGTCCCTGTCCCTGTTTCTTCTTTCCTCCTTCACCCTTCCTCATCCTCTCCTCTTCATCCTTTCACAGCTGGACGTGTGGTGTCCTTTCAGTTAGATCCTTATTCTTTCTCTCTCGTTCAGCTTCTCTCTCTCTCTCTCTCTCTCTCTCTCCTCTCTCTCTCTCTCTCTCTCTCTCTCCTCTCTCTCTCTCCTCTCTCTCTCTCTCTCTCTCTCTCTTTTAAAGTTCACAGAGGGGTCAGACAAGGTTGTGCCTTATCCGGTATGTTGTACACTCTGGCATTTGAACCCCTATTGGTAAAGCTTAGGAAAGAACTGGTGGGGGTGAGGATTCCAGCGTGTGAAAGTGTTTTTAAACTGTCAGCTTATGCAGATGATGTTGCAGTACTTGTAAATGGTCAAAGAGACATAAACATTATGTTAAAGATTTTTGATGATTTTAATGCTGTTCGGGACATGGTTAAATGGGGAGCCAAGTCTTCCAGCTGGCTTACATTGGGCCAGGAATGGTTTTAAATATCTTGGTGTTTTTTTAGGGAATGAAATGTTTATTCAAAAGAACTTTGATGGGGCTGTTGAGAAAGTTAAGGGCCGCCTTGATAAATGGAAATTCCTTTTAAATAAGATATCATACAAGGGGCATGTCCTTATTATCAATAATTTGGTGGCATCCGCCCTATGGCATCAGTTATCTTGCGTGGACCCTCCAGCACAGTTGCTGTCAAGGATCCAGTCAATCCTAGTGGACTTCTTCTGGGATAAACTTCACTGGGTTCCACAGAGCATCTTATACCTACCTAAAGAGGAAGGTGGACATGGACAGCTGCCTTTCGGTTGCAGTTTGTCCAGCGTCTTCTCATGGGGTCTCTGGATTCCTGCTGGAAATCTGTGGCGTGTGCCATTTTACAGACTTTTGATGGACTGGGGCTGGACAGAACTTAGTTTTGGATGGATCCAAAAAGATTGAACGTCAACAAACTCCCTGTGTTTTATCGTAATTTGTTTAAAGTTTGGTCCCTTTTAACAGTGCAACGGACAGGAAGCACAGTCTTTGTATTGGCTTTTAAAGGAGCCCCTGATCTATGGTTCTGTTTTGTTTTGTCAACTAGGGATGAGATCTATTCGAATAGTAACTCAGCTTCTTGAGAAATGGCGGGCCTCCCTTACAAGGGAACAACTGCAGATGTTGGCGGACTACTTCAGGGGGCTGTGCAGTTCAGACTGTAATGATCCTTTTCCCAATCTTTTATTGTCTCCAAATTTGACAGGTTGTACTGGCTCTTACTTTCATTTTGAACAATTGTCTCTTTTGGGTCAGAAGCAGCTACTGGCAAGTGTTTATATAAACTGTGTGTGAAGTCTTTTAACAAAAAGTCTCTGGACAAGAGGGTGGAAACACCCTGGTGTTTTACAAATGGGGGAAGATGTTCGACCCCAGTGGAGAGCACTATACAAGTCACCCTTAGCCAAAAAATGTGGGGATTTACAATGGAGGATTCTGCATGGAGCAATTGCCTTTGTTTCAGTGTTGAATCCTGTTGTTGGTCAAGAGTGCCCTTTTTGTTTTGTGAGAGAGACTGTGTTTCATGCTTTCATGCAGTGTGTAAGGCTAAGACCATTATTTGTGGTTCTACAGTCACTCTTTGATAATTTTAATGAAACATTTTCAATGGAGATTTTTATTTTGGGTTTTAAATATGTGCGGAAACATCGTTTCAAATGTCAGCTGATAAACTTTCTTCTAGGTCAAGCAAAAATGGCAATCTATGTTAGTCGTAGAAACAAAATTGAGCAAACTTCTAGTGACAACATAGTAATGGTCTTTTCAATACTTGTGAGGTCTCGCATGTTAATTGATTTTAATTTTTACAAAGCCATGATGAATATTGAATCTTTTGAAGAAATTTGGTGTTATAATAGTGTGTTGTGTAGGGTTGCTGATGGTGAATTGCAGTTTGCACATTTCTTGGAGGATTGACTTGCCCCTTGATTTTATTTATTATTTTTTACTTTTAATGCGACTGTACATTGTGACAAAGTGATCATGTAAATACTTTGTGGCAAGAATGTAATAAAGGGTTTTTGAAAATTCTCTCTCTCTCTCTCTCTCTCTCTCTCTGTCACACTTTCATTCTCTCTCTGTCTTTATCTCTTTTACCCCCCTCTCACTTTCCCATATTGTCCTCTCCAGGGGTGTAGTGGTAAAATAAGAGATGGGTAAACTATGAATTATGTGATCATGGTGATCGTGGAATGCATTATGCAGTATCAGATATTTTTAAAAGACATTCAAAACATGGTTGATGATGGTGGAGGTTATTGTCCAATGTTTATAACAATACCACTGGTATAAAATGGTTCCTAGAGTGTTGATATTGTGAATGTGATGATAATACAGTGTGATGTTTTGAATGATAAAGGTTGTAATTGGTGAATAAACTCTTTTGAGAGGTGGATAAACTCTTTTGAGAGGTGGATAAACTCTAATAGGAGGTGGATAAACTCCATTTTTTAAAAATTTCAGAGGTGGATGAACCATGTTTACTTACCGCGTTCAGCGTGCACTACATCCCTGGTCCTCTCTTCTGGGACCATGAGACCCATTCAGCTTCTCTCCAACAAAGTCTCCAGGTCTGGGTCTGACTCTACAGAAAGCACCAGCACCCCCTCCTTCCTCTAGAGTCCTCACATAGACCTATCACGGCTCTTTCCATCACAAACCCAATTTCTCTCTTTCATTTTATCTTTGTTGTCCCTATTTCCCACATGGTTTTTGACTGATAATAAAGGAAAGTTGACTTTTACAATGAAGGTCAAAGTTTCTTTCTCTTTCTCTTTCTCCCCCCGCCTCTCTCTCTCTCTCTCTCTCTCTCTCTCTCTCTCTCTTTCTCTCTCTCTCTCTCTCTCTCTCTCTCTCTGACCTCACAGGAAGCCTCACGCAGAGCAGAGCTCAGCTCCCTCCATCAGGTGCCCTCTTTGCCTGACTAAGCACATGCCGCCTATGGAGACCCGCGAGGAGAAAGGGAGGAGGGGAGGAGATGGGAGGAGAGGAGAGAAGATGGGAGGGTTTGCGTGTCAGGAAGAAAGGGGAGAGAGGGTGGGGAGAGGAAGATCGAAGAACCGCTGTGTCCCGGCAGAGGGAAAGGTCAGAATGTACGGAACAGGAGAGTGGACAAAGGGAGACTCAGAAGTTCCAGTTCAAAAGAGAGAGAGAAAGTCACAGAAGAGAGAGATAGAGAGAGAGAGAGTCTCTGGGCATGGAAAGTCAGGATGGAGAGAATAGCAGGGCAGATAGAGAGAGAAAAAGAAGTTTGATGGAGGTAAAGAATGAAAGTTGTTGTTGTCAGGAAACTCAGGGGAAAGTGGCAATATGGGAATAAGTTGAGAAAATGGAGAGAATGCATGGAATGCATAAAAAGAGTGAGACAGAGACAGAGAGAGAATAAGCATGTGGCGGGAAAATATGAGACTGAGGGGACTTGAGACTTTGACCTCTAGAAAGACAAGATGAGCTCAAGAGCATTCAACAGAGAGAAAGTGACAGTGACGACACAGAAAGAGGTAGAAAGTCAGATATTGCGTGTGTGTGTGTGTGCGTGTGAGAGAGAGAGAAAGAGAGAGAGAGAGAGACATTCACATGTTTATACTCACATTGCTTTATCTTTATTTTTTTTCTTTTGTTATACTACTGTGTTATTTAACACTATAACACTAGCTTTGGCAACACTGTATTCAAACAGTCATGTTAATAAAGTACCTTTGCATTTGAATTTAACATGCGGTAACAGGTAGGTCTTGTACCAACCACTCCCCTCCATACACACTGCGCTAACCGGCAGGTCTTGTACCAACCGCCTTCCCACACAATGCAGAAACAGTCAGAGAGAGAAAGACAACGTACCAAACAAGCATAATCTGAGTACCCCATTTTCATTTACATCAACAAGTACACTATCTGCAACACTGAGCGTTGGAGAGTAAAAGCTATGTATGCTCCTGAGCTCAGACATGCAGAGGACTGATAGAGGAGGAAGATGCTCATGACAGACGTCAGACTGTATGGCTCTAAATTACATCATTCCTGTCTGTCTGTCTGTCCATCGGTCTGATAGTTTAGCTATTCTGTCTATCTGTATGCACGTCTTTCTGTTTATATTCATGTCTGTCTGTCAGTCAGTCTCGTAGATGGCAAGTAGCAGGGGTGGGGGAGACTAGCTTGGGTCTCATTGCGTGCCAGTGCTCCCATGGCGAGAGCTCTTCCACAGTGAACCCACTGGGGGACCTGAGAAAGGGCAGTCTGCAGCGATGCATAGCAAACACACATCCAGCCGTGGCCCAGCCAGCCTCCCCTGAGACACCCCAGCAAGGGCCCACACCAGAGCAGACCAGACCGGACCTCTCCACACACACTGCGGTAACAGGCAGGTCTCGTACCAGACACCTCTCCACACACACTGCGGTAACAGGCATGTCTCGTACCAGACACCTCTCCACACACACTGCGGTAACAGGCAGGTCTCGTACCAGACACCTCTCCACACACACACTGCGGTAACAGGCAGGTCTCGTACCAGACACCTCTCCACACACACACT